>NW_016861011.1:0-1504 GCF_001698545.2 Rhinopithecus bieti | reverse complement strand
CCAGGTCGGGGTCTCGCCACTGGCGGCGGCTGCGGCGGCGGCGGCGGCGGCGGCGGTGGCTGAGGCGACGACTCGACCCGGGACTCCGCCCGCCACTTCCCGATCTGGTGCTAGGAACTCAGTCCCGGCAGCCACCGCGGCGCCAGGGCAGCGAAGCGAGCGCATGCGTCATAGCGTGCCCCGCCTATGGTGCCGCGGGAGCAGAACTATCCCGCTGTGGCGTCCTGGAGCCTCCATGACAACGAGGGAAGGGCCGGGGCGGGGCCGAGGAGGGGACTGAAGTGGGAGGCGGTGCCAAGGAAGATGGAAGACAGCTTTCTTTACGCACACTTAATTAAAGCTGCTACAGCCTGCTCCCGCCTGCGCTGGGATGTGGTGAACCCAACCAGCGACGCTATCTTTCAATGGTTACTTTGTGTTTTTTGTCTTTTTCTTATTAGAGACGGGATCTCACTCGGTCGCCTAGGCTGGACTGCAGTGGCGCGATCTCGGCTCACTGCAACCTCCGCCTCCTGGGCTCAAGCCATTCTCCCACCTCAGCCTCCGGAGTAGCTGGGATCACAGGCGAGTGCCACCACGACGGGCTGATTTTTGTTATTATTGTTACTGTTTGTATTAATAGGGTCTCACAGTGTTGCCCAGACTGGTCTTGAACTCCTGAGTTCAAGCGATCCGCCCACCTCGTCTCCCAGAGTGCTGGGATTACAGGCGTGAGCCACCGCGTCCGGCCTCAACGGTTATTTTGTGAGTTTACCCCAGTGCCAGCCACCGGCACCTGCACTCCGAGAACGCGGTTCCAGCTATTTTACAAGCGAAGAACAGAGGGCCAGGAAGCTAATTAACAAATGACTTGCTCAAGACAGCACAGCTAGCAAAGGCAGCCTGATGTGGAGCTCAGCCCAGGCTCTTCCCTCCACCCCTGTGAACTGTCTTAGAAAAGGATTTTGGATTTAGAAGCCAGAAAAATGGGTGGAAATAAAGCAATGGAAAAAATAATTGTCGTTGCTCGAACCGTGCAGCGTGGCAGGCCTTCCCTCACTCTTATAACCTAAAGCGCCAGTACAGCCAGTGCTCAGCCATTCTGTGGCTGTCGTTGGATTACTTAACTACTGGTTACTCTTCAGGTTACTAAAACTGTGGCTCAGTTTTCTCATCTGGAAAATCGGGATAATCATTGTACTACTACAATGAGTTACTTGCATTGGACTGTGGTGAAAATGAGAAATACCTAAAATTTTATTCAAAACTTGGAAAAAAGTCAAAAGATAATATTTTGTGACCTTTTTGATTCGTTTCATTCTAGAGAATTTTGTAATAAGCCTACTTGATCATCTGACACCCACAGGAAATGTAACGTTGAATAACAATTGATTAGGGCCCAGAAGATTTACAAAAGGATGAAATCAAAGATTAATTGGTAGGAAACTGATGAGGTGTAAGGAGAGAAAGGGGCAGGGAATTCAGTGCCAAGCTGAATTTATATATATATAAATTTATATATAAA
>NW_016861010.1:0-1087 GCF_001698545.2 Rhinopithecus bieti | reverse complement strand
GACCCTGCACCGCCACGCACTGGACCCTGCACCGCAACGCGCTCGGCCCTGCACCGCCACGCCCTGGACCCTGCACCGCCACGCACTGGACCCTGCACCGCAACGCGCTCGGCCCTGCACAGCAACACGGCTTCCCGCCCAACTCGCTGCTCCCGGAGGTAGACGCTCCCCAGCCCACCTCCGCCGTCTTCATGGCCAGTCTCAAATGTCACAGTCTGGTTATCCAGCAGGACATGGATTCCATCATGAGGCTCAAGGAGCCATTGGACCTGGAAGGAGATGGGAAGGGGTCTGAGCCCGACCCGCAGGTGGAGCCGACGCCCAGGCGAGCGGCTGGGAGAGCCCCCGGGGCTGGAAGCTGCGCCCTGGGCCTGGAGGAAGGCGCTGGAGGCCGCGGCCCGAGTGATGCCCCCGTCTACCGTGTGCTCCCCAGGGCCAGGCATGGTTTTCGGATTATCCCCTTTAGCTCTCACAACAGCCCGTGAGGCAACAAGAATGTTATCCCCATTCGTACTAGGAGAAAACCAAGTTAAGTAGTTTCTTCGAAGCCAAACAGCTGGGAAACCGTGGCGCCAGAGCCGTAATCCCCCATCCGCACGATTTACTCTGGGACAGCTGCGCGGATGGGGTGTGGCCTCCCTCCCTCCTGCGCGGCTTCCTCTTCTTCGCTGTCTTCTCCTCAGCCTCAGTATGCGGCTGAAGGTCCCCGTGGATGGAAGGCAGGGAGGTCCCAGCGCCCCTCACTCACCGTCACGGGGCCCAGGCTGCTAGAGCGGTACTGAGCCGCGAAGGCGATGAAGTTGGTGGCCTGGGCTGAGCCAGTCTGGGCCGTGCGGCCCTGCAGCAGGAAGGAGGAGTTCCTGTCCTGGGCCCTGACCAGCAGGAAGTCCCCCAGCCCATTGAAGGTGTAGTTGACACCATCCAAGGTGGTGATGTGGGGGTCCCCGAACATCCAGGCTGGGGGGAAAAAAGAGATGCCGCCTCAGCATGACAAACCAAGCGCCCGGCTGAGATTCCTCACTGCAGTCCGGGTGGGCACCTGTCAGGTGGACTCAGGGCTGAGATTTCTCACTATAGTCGGCGGGGG
>NW_016861009.1:0-1088 GCF_001698545.2 Rhinopithecus bieti | reverse complement strand
AAGGCATGAGAATTGCTTGAACTCAGGAGGCGGAGGTTGCAGTGAGCCGAGATCACATCACTGCACTCCAGCCTGAGTGACAGAGTAAGACTCCGTCTCAAAAAAAAAAAAAAAAAAAGGCCAGGTGCAGTGGCTCATGCCTGTAATCCTAACACTTTGGGAGGCTGAGGCAGGTGGATCACTTGAAGTCAGGAGTTCGAGACCAGCCTGGCCAACATGGTGAAACCATGTCTCTACTAAAACTACAAAATTAGCCAGAGGTGGTGACGGGCACCTGTAATCCCAGCTACTTAGGAGGCTGAGACAGGAGAATTGCTTGAACCCGGGAGGCAGAGGTTGCAGTGAGCCAAGATTGCGCCACTGCACTCCAGCCTGGGCAACAAGAGTGAAACTCCGTCTCAAAAAAAAAAAAAAAAAAAAAAATGGTATAGGGCCATCCGTGGTGGCTCATACCTGTGATCCCAGCTTTTTGGGAAGTGGAGGCTGGAGGATCACTTGAGCCCAGGAGTTTGAGACCAGCCTGAGCAACATAGGGAGATCCTATTTCTACAAAAAATTAAAAAATTAGCCAGCCATGGTAGCATGCAGATGTAGTCCCTGCTACTTGGGAGGCTGAGGTGGGAGGATGGCTTGAGCCCAGGAATTCCAGACCAGCCTGGGTAACATAGCAAGACCCCATCTCTACAAAAAATAAACAAAAATTAGCCATGCGTGGTGGTGCATGCCAGTGGTTCCAGCTACTCTGGAGGCTGAGGTGGGAGAATGACTTGAGCCTGGGAGGCGGAGGTTGCAGTGATTGAAATCACACCATCACTCTCCAGCCTGGGCCACAGAACAAGACCTGTCTCAAAAATAAGTAAATAAAATGAGGATAATACCAAGAAAAAAGAATATTCAGAGGTGGTCAAGAATATTAAATACCACAGAGGCTGAGGCCTGTGGCTTTTCTTTTTTTTTTTTCTTTTTTTTTTTTTGAGATGGAGTCTCTCTCTGTCGCCCAGGCTGGAGTGCAGTGGCGCGATCTCGGCTCACTGCAGCCTCCACCCCCCGGGTTCACGCCATTCTCCTGCCTCAGCCTCCTGAGTAGC
>NW_016861008.1:0-504 GCF_001698545.2 Rhinopithecus bieti | reverse complement strand
AGTAGAGACGGGGTTTCACCGTGTTAGCCAGGATGGGGTCGATCTCCTGCCCTTGTGTTCCCCCCGTCTCGGCCTCCCAAAGTGCTGGGATTACAGGCTTAAGCCACCGCGCCCGGCCAATCTTTCTATATTTTGCAGGGATGGGGTTTCACCATGTTGCCCAGGCTACCTTTGTTCATTGATCAGGTTTTTATCTAGCGCCTACTCTAACCCTGTGCAAGGGGCTGGGGACTCAGCTGTGAACGAGATCAAGATCCCTACCTTGGGGGACTCACAGTCGAGTGGGAGAGACAGTGAACAAAAGACAGCCAGCATGTCAGCTGGTGCTGAGTTCCAAGGCTATCAGTGAAGCAGTGCAGGGGGTGGGGATTGCCACCAAGGGAGGTACGGTTGTAGACAGAATGGCTGGGGAAGGCCTCACTGAGCAAAGCCCTCGAAGAGGAGAGGAGGGAGCCCTGAGGACGTTGGAGGAAGAGCGTTCCAAGCAGAGGCACAGCTGGTGAG
>NW_016861007.1:0-343 GCF_001698545.2 Rhinopithecus bieti | reverse complement strand
TGTATTCATCTCCTAAAGTTGAACCATTCTTTGGATTGAGTAGATTGAAATCACTATTTTTGTAGAATCTGAGGAAGGACTTCCTTAGAATATGGAGAAAGAAATATCCTCAGGTAAAATCCAGAAGGAAACTTTCTGTGTAACTGCTCTGTGTGGCCTTAATTCCTCTCACTAAGATAAGCCTCTTTTTTCATTGAGCAGTTTTCTAGCCTTGTGTATGTTTAGCGTGTGCTGGGATATTCGGGAGCACTTTGAGGCTAAGGGTGAAAAGGAAATATGATCACACCGAACCTGGAAGAAAGCTTTCCGAGGAACTGCTTTGTGACATGTGCATTCAGGTCAC
>NW_016861006.1:0-1056 GCF_001698545.2 Rhinopithecus bieti | reverse complement strand
AGGAAGGAAGGAAGGAAGGAAGGAAAGAAGGAAGGAAGGAAGGAAGGCAACACTTCCTAAATTATTCTGTGATGCCACCATTGCTATGTTACCAAAGTCAGACAAAAACTCTACAAGAAAACTACAGGCCAATATCCCTGATGAATACAAATGCAAAAATCCTCAACCAAATGTAGTGGTCCTTCTCTGGGTGATTGGTTTCAGGATCCACTGTTGATACAAAAATCCACAGATGCTCACATCCTTTATATAAATGGTGTAGTATTTGCATATAACCTACACACATTCTCACATATATTTAAATTGTCTCTAGATTACTTATACTATCTACTACTATGTAAATGCTGTGTACATAGTTGTTATACTCTATTGCTTAGGAAATAACAACCAGAAAATTTGCACATGTTTAGTATACATGCAATTATCCATATTTAAAAATATATTTGTGGTTCATGATTGCTTGAGTACACAGATGCTGAACCCACAGAAACAGAGGACTGACTATACTAGCAAACTGAATTCAATAGCACATAAAAAGTGCTACACCATTATCAAGTGGAATTTGTCTCTGGGATGCAAAGATGGTTCAACATAAAAGAAGCAATTGATGTGATATACCACTTTAACATAACAGAGTATAAATTTATGATCACCTAAATAGATCCAGAAAAAGCATTTGACAAAATTAAACCCTGTTTAAAAAAAAAAAAAAGCTCAACAAATTAGAAATAGAAGGAAATTACTTTAACATAATAAAGGCCATATATGAAAACCCCACAGGTAACATCAGTATCAAAGGGAAAATGCCTGAAAGTTTTTCATCTAAGATAAGGGACAAGTCAAGGATGCCCACTCACAACTTCTATCTATACAACATGGTACTGGAATTCCTAGATAGGACAACAGAAAAGAAAGAAAGGAAACCAAGTCAATCACCAACTCAAAATGGACAAAATAACTAAACATATTGAAACTGTATCTCTGGTATACTTGAAGCTATAAAACTTCTAGAAAAAACCATAAGAGAAAACCTTTACATCGCTGTTCTTGGCAATG
>NW_016861005.1:0-696 GCF_001698545.2 Rhinopithecus bieti | reverse complement strand
ATTTTTTTATTTTTATTTTATTTTTTATTTTTTGAGACGGAGTCTCGCTCTGTCACCCAAGCTGGAGTGCACTGGCCAGATCTCAGCTCACTGCAAGCTCCGCCTCCCGGGTTCACGCCATTCTCCTGCCTCAGCCTCCCGAGTAGCTGGGACTACAGGCACCCGCCACCTCGCCTGGCTAGTTTTTTTTTTTTTTTTAGTTTTTAGTAGAGACGGGGTTTCACCGTGTTAGCCAGGATGGTCTCGATCTCCTGACCTCGTGATCTGCTCGTCTCGGCCTCCCAAAGTGCTGGGATTACAGGCTTGAGCCACCGCGCCTGGCCTATTACTTGTTTTTGTTTTCTATTGGTCTGTTTCTTCTTCCTCTTTGTTTTTTCTTAACTTCCTGTGGGGTACTTGGGCAGTTTTTAGGATTCCATCCTGATTTATATATAGTATTTTTTAGTATTTGCTTTGTATAGTTTTCTTAGTAGTTGCTGTAGGTATTACACTAACATATATGTATATGTACACATACATGATATATATGCACACACACTAGTGTATATAGATAATGTATATACACATACATGATATGTAAACACACACACTAATGTATATAGATAATATATATACACATACATGATATATATACACACACACTAGTGTATATGGACACTGTATATACACACACTATGTCATGTAATGTAATACCTA
>NW_016861004.1:0-287 GCF_001698545.2 Rhinopithecus bieti | reverse complement strand
ACTTAATATCTAGTAAGTGTTCAAATCTGCCTAGATATCTCTTAATTGTTTTTAAAGATTTCCATGATCCAAATCCAGTAAGGTCCATACCTACTGTTAGCAGATATGTCTCTTAACTTTTTTTTGACCCACAGCTATTCATTTTTTTCCTTCCTTAAAATGTATTTGTTGAAGAAACGGGTGACTTTTAATTTTTTTTTTTGGCTTTTGTTTTGTGTTTGTCTGTCTGTCCTGTAGCGTTTCCCTCAGGTCTGAGTTCTGTGGATTGCATCCCTGTTGTATTTATT
>NW_016861003.1:0-1056 GCF_001698545.2 Rhinopithecus bieti | reverse complement strand
ATTTCTATTATTTTAAAGATCCCCAGAGTGGAATTGCCTTTGAGAATTTGTTCCAGTGTTTGACCACACATAAATTGTAGGAATTTTTAAACACCAAATATCACATAAGGTTTAAGCCCATTTGATCTATTAAATCAGGGTATGTTTGACTCATTCATTCAGTTAATCTTATGCTTTAGTACCATGCCTACGTTTTCCCTCAGGTCTTTAAGTCAATTACATATGAGCGTTAATTTTCTAAGTGAATCATAAATACATATAATTTTTGGTTCTGTTGAAACCTTTTCATGTTCTTCTCAGAGTTCTTTATTTGCAGTCTCTGATAATTCTCTGATTTCCATTTGTTCATGCATTCACTCATTCCATGTATATGAGTGCCTACTGTCTGATAGACACAATATTTTATGCTGGAGATACAAGAATAAACTCTAATTTCTGGCTTCAGTTTAAAACTCAAATATATGCATGTGTTTTTAAAAGTAACATAGTATAACATGTCTATAATAAAAAGCAACAACGTGCCTGCCCTATTCCTTCCCATCCTCATTCTCACATGCCAACTTCTTAATACACAAAACTATTGTTAGCATATATCCAGAAAATTACACAAACCATACCTGAACACTTCAATGGATTCACACAGTGACCAGATTCGGGTAACACATTAAGAAATACAGTATGATCAGTTCTAGAAAGCTTCCCACTTGTATTCTTTCCTAGTTTTATTTCCCCTCAGAGGTAAATTCTATCTTGACTTCTTTTTTTTTTTTTTTTTTTAATTAAAGTTCCAGGGTACATGTGCACAACGTGCATGTTTGTTACATATGTACACATGTGGCATGTTGGTGTGCTGCACCCATTAACTCATCATTTACATTAGGTATATCTCCTAATGCTATCCCTCCCCTTCCCCCCTCCCCATGACAGACCCTGGTGTGTGACATTCCCCACCCTGTGTCCAAGTGTTCTCATTGCTCAATTCCCACCTATGAGTGACCATATGCGGTATTTGGTTTTCTGTCCTTGGAATAGTTTGCTCAGAATGATGGTTTCCAG
>NW_016861002.1:0-504 GCF_001698545.2 Rhinopithecus bieti | reverse complement strand
GGGAATCTCGCTCTGTCGCCCAGGCTGGAGTGTAGTGGCGCAATCTCAGCTCACTGCAAGCTCCACCTCCCGGGTCGGGTTTACACCGTTCTCCTGCCTCCGGAGCAGCTGAGACTACCGGAGCCCGCCACCACGCCCGGCTAATTTTTTGCATTTTTAGTAGGGACGGGGTTTCACCGTGTTGGCCAGGATGGTCTCTATCTCCTGACCTCGTGATCCGCCCTCCTCGGCCTCCCAGAGTGCTGGGATTACAGGCGTGAGTCACCGCGCCCGGCCCAGGGAGCTCTTTCTTTCTCACTTGTCATCCGGGTCAACAGATGCAGCCACAGTGCAGGTAGAATATCCCTGATCCAAAAATCCGAAATCCCAAATTCTCCAAAATCTGGAACTTTTTCAGCACTGATGCTCAAAGGAAATGTTCACTGAAGGGTTCTGGATTTCAGATGTTCAGATTAGGGATGTTCAATGACAAGTATAATACAAGTATTCCAAAACTGAAAAAAT
>NW_016861001.1:0-533 GCF_001698545.2 Rhinopithecus bieti | reverse complement strand
ACAAAGGGCTAATATCCAGATTCTACAAAGAAGTTAAATAAATTTACAAGAAAAAAAACAGCCATCAAAAAGTGGGCAAAGGATATGAACAGACACTTCTCAAAAGACATTTATGTAGCCAACAAACATATGAAGAAAAGTTCATCATCACTGGTCATTAGAGAAATGCAAATCAAAACCACAACGAGATGCCATCACATGCCAATTAGAATGGCAATCATTAATAAAATCAGGAAACAAGAGTTGCTGGAGAGGATGTGGAGAAATAGGAACACTTTTGCACTGTTGGTGGGAGTGTAAATTAGTTCAACCACTATGGAAGACAGTGTAGTAATTCCTCAAGATTACACAACCAGAAATACCATTTGACCCAGCAATCCCATGACTGGGTATATACCCAAAGAATTATAAATCATGCTACTATAAAGACACATGCACACAGATGTTTATTGCAGTACTGTTCACAATAGCAAGACTTGGAACCAACCCAAATGCCCATCAGTGATAGACTGGATAAAGAAAACGTGGCATAG
>NW_016861000.1:0-1501 GCF_001698545.2 Rhinopithecus bieti | reverse complement strand
TGGGCGACAGAGCGAGACTCCGTCTCAAAAAAAAAAAAAAAGAAATCCTGGCCCCAAGCATCCTCCCACCTTGGTTCTCCAAAGTGTTAGAATGACTGGCGTGAGTCACCTCACCCAACCCTGATACAGAACTTCTGAGCTTCATTGGGTTTAAAGTTTCTCTCTCTTTTCTCCTCTGTTTTGATGATGAAAGGCTGCCTTACTTTCTTGTAGCTTGCTGAATGCCTGCACTGGAAGGACTTTGGTGGTGTGTCCCAGGAATTGTAAGAGAGGGTTGTCCCATCATAACGAGGATGGGGCAGTGATTAAGAACATTAGTTTTTGAGTTTGAGAGACCTGGGTCAAATCCAGGCTCTGTCACTTACACGGCTTATGGCTTTGGGAAAGCTTCATCCTGTCTTTATGACTCAGGTTTTCCCATCTGTATAGCGGGATCATTAGTTCTTACCTATACAGACTGTGGTAGGGATTAATGAGATCAGGGATGTGAAGCTTATCACAGTGCCTGGCCCTGGTCTGTTCAAAGTATTTGTTGCCATTTATTCGTTCATTCAAGCATTTACTTTTTTTTTTTTTTTTGAGATGGAGTCTCGCTCTGTGCACCAGGCTGGAGTGCAGTGGCGCGATCTCGGCTCACTGCAAACTCCGCCTCCCGGGTTCACGCCATTCTCCTGCCTCAGCCTCCTGAGTAGCTGGGACTACAGGCGCCCGCCACCGCGCCCGGCTAATTTTTTGTATTTTTAGGAGAGAAGGGGTTTCACTGTGGTCTTGATCTCCTGACCTTGTGATCCGCCTGCCTCGGCCTCCCAAAGTGCTGGGATTACAGGCGTGAGCCACAGCACCCGGCCTAATTTTTTTTTTTATTAGATAGAGCAGAGATCTCACTATGTTGCCCAGGATGGCCTCAAACTCCCAGACTTAAGTAATCTTCCCACCCTGGCCTCCCAAAGTGCTGGGATTACAGGTGTGAGACACTGCACATGGCCTCATTCTAGCATTTATTTATTTATTTAGAGATGAAGTTTCGCTCTTGCTGCCCAGGCTGGAGTGCAATGGCCCTATCTCAGCTCACTGCAATCTCTGCCTCCCGACTTCAAGCAATTCTCCTGCCTCAGCCACCCAAGTAGCTGGGATTACAGGCGCCCGTCATCATGCCCAGCTAATTTTGGATTTTAATAGACACGGGGTTTCACCATGTTGGCCAGGCTGGTCTCCAACTCCTGACCTCAGGTGATCCGCCCGCCTCAGCCTCCCAAAGTGCTGGGATTACAGGCATGAGTCACCGAGCGTGGCCTCATTCAAGCATTTACGATGCATCTGTTCTCTGCCAGCTACAGATACACAACTTAATCAGAACGGCCTCAGCCCATCGAGGGGCTCCAGCCTGGAGGGTGCATGGATGGGGCTCAGATGGGTGCTTTCACACCCAGCGAAGGTGTGTGTGCCCACATCTATATATGCCCATGTGTGTGTCAATGGCACACAGGCAGGTGTCATGTCA
>NW_016860999.1:0-533 GCF_001698545.2 Rhinopithecus bieti | reverse complement strand
CAGTTCTGGAAGCTGGAAGTGGTTCCAGGCAACTGTTGGTGTTTCCTGGCTTGTGACTGCATCACCCTAATCTCTGCCTCAGTTTCCACATGACCTTCTTCACTGAATCTGTTTCTCCTCTCCTGTCTTTATTTATTTATTTTATTATTTTATTTTATTTTTTGAGACGGAGTCTTGCTCTGTTGCCCAGGCTGGAGTGCATTGGCGCCATCTTGGCTCACTGAAAGCTCTGCCTCCCGGGTTCACGCCATTCTCCTGCCTCAGCCTCCCGAGTAGCTGGGACTACAGGCGTCCACCACCATGTCCGGCTAAATTTTTTTGTATTTTTAGTAGAGACGGGGTTTCACCATGTTAGCCAGGATGGTCTTGATCTCCTGACGTCGTGATCCGCCCGCCTTGGCCTCCCAAAGTGCTGGGATTACAGGCGTGAGCCACCGCGCCCGGCCTTATTTAATTTATTTTATTTGTTTATTTATTTGTTTATTTATTTTATTTTATTTTTTTTTGAGACGGAGTCTCACTCTGTCGCCCAG
>NW_016860997.1:0-1445 GCF_001698545.2 Rhinopithecus bieti | reverse complement strand
TTATATTGCTGTTTTAAAAATCTTTCTTTGTTAATGTAAGAATTTACCACTATAAAATTCCCTCTTTGTACTTCTTTTTCTGCATTCAATTACTTTTGGCATGTTTTGTTATCATTTGTCTCAAGATATTTTCTAATTTTCTCATAATTTCTGTTTTGTCCCATTGGTTGTTTAAATGTGTGTTGTTTAATTTCCTAATACATGTGGGGTTTTCCATTTTCTCTTCTGGTATTTATTTCTACCTTTATTCCATTGAACAAGATACTTGGTATGATTTCAGTCCTCTTAAATTTGTTTGAGATTTGTTTTGTAGCCTAGCATATGGTCTATTATGGAGAATATTCCATGTATTCTAAAGAGGAATGTGTGTTCTGCAGTTGATGGGTGGAGTGTTCTGTACATGTCTGTTAGGTTCAATTGAGCTAGTGTTTTTCAAGTTATCTGTATGAATTTATAGCCACACATGCTGTTTTCTAGTTACCTTTTGAATGGAATATCTTTTACCTATCATTTAATTTTCAGCCTATGTATGTCCTTAGATCTAATGTGAGTCTTTTGTGCCCAATTTATATTTAGATATTTTGTTTTATCCATTCAGCTAATCTATGTCTTCAGACTGAGGAGGTGAACCATTGACATTTAATTACTGATAGGGGAAGCCTTACTATTGCTTGTTTCATTCAGGTTTTAGAGTAACATGCTTTGATTACTTTTCATTTCCTTTTATGTATTTTCTATATATAATTTCTTTGGTTGTCATGAGGATTACATAAAATATCTTAAAGTTATAATATTATCTTTAAGCTAATAACAACTTAAATTCAATTGCCTACAAAAAATACTATTTTGCATCTCTACTTCTACCCAAATTTATATTATTGATGTCACAAATCATATTTTCTATTCCATGTCCATTGACATGGAATTAAAGAAATTTTAAGGTTTATTATTGCCTTTTAAATTCTACACAAAATTAAAAGTTATTTATGCATATTATTACAATAATACAGGACTCTATATGTGTCTATATATTTACCTCCATTATGCAGCTTTATATTTTCCTATGCTTTTGTGACATTGTCTATTGTCGTGTTGTTTCAACTTGAATGACTCCCTTTAGCATTTCTTCTAGAGCAGGTATGTGGGTGGCGAACTACCTAAACTTTTGTTTATTTGAGGTTTTCATTTCCCTTTCATTTTTTCAGGACAGTGTTTCCAGATTTCCAAATACAGTATTCTTGGTTGGCAGGTTGTTTTTTTTTTTTTTTTTTTTTTTTTCCTTTCAGCACTTGAAATACATCATCCCACTACTTTCTGTTCTGTAATGTTTCTGCTGAGAAATCCACTGATAATTTTATGAAAGCTCCTTTTATATTAGACTTTTATTCTTACTGCTTTTAAGATTATCTTTTTGGCTGCAACTTTTGACAGCTTTACTATAGTTG
>NW_016860996.1:0-234 GCF_001698545.2 Rhinopithecus bieti | reverse complement strand
AGAATCGTTTCCCCATTGCTTGTTTTGTCAGGTTTGTTGAAGATGGTTGTAGATGTGTGGTCTTATTTCTGAGGTCATTATTTCTGTTCCACTGGTCTGTATGTCTGTTTTGGTACCAATACCATGCTGTTTTGGTTACTGTAGCCTTGTAGTATAGTTTGAAGTTAGGTAGCATGATGCCTCCAGGTTTGGTCTTTTTGCTTAGGATTGTCTTGGTTATATGGTTTCTTTCTT
>NW_016860995.1:0-233 GCF_001698545.2 Rhinopithecus bieti | reverse complement strand
AACTTTTGCCTGGAACTACAGGAAATCATGCTTATGTGTATAGATGATGGATTGCTTGTGAGTGATTTTTGTTCCCCTCCAAACATCAGAGACCTTCTAGGCCAGTGATTCTGAATTACACTGGAAGGGATTCCCTGAACCATAGCATCTCCACAGTGGGCTTTTAATTCAGAACTTCCATTTCCCAAAGAAACAGTGGAATCCAAGAATTATACTACAGTTATGGGATGGAA
>NW_016860994.1:0-1189 GCF_001698545.2 Rhinopithecus bieti | reverse complement strand
CTTTCAGTGCCCCAGAGTGAGCTGGATGCTGAAACTGTGAAGAGCATTCTGGCCGAATACAAGATTCATAATGCCGATGTGACTCTACGTAGTGATGCTACAGCTGATGACCTCATTGATGTGGTGGAAGGAAACAGGTACTGACTGAGTGTGCAGTCTGTGCCTGACTGGATTGGAAGCCTTGTGATGGAAACAGTATTGGATTTTAATTTGGGAAAATTTTTTTTTATTCCCATTCTTCTTCTTTTGTTTTTTTTTTTTTTTTTTGAGATGGAGTCTCACTCTGTTGCCTAGGCTGGAATGCAGCAGCATGATCTCAGCTCACTGCAACCTCCACCTCCCAGGTTCAAGAGATTCTCCTGCCTCAGCCTCCCGAGTAGCTGGGATTACAGGTGTGCACCACCATGCCCACCTAATTTTTGTATTTTTAGTAGAGATGGGGTTTCATCATGTTGGCCAGGCCGGTCTTGAACTCCTGACCTCAAGTGATCCGCCTGCCTCGGCCTCCCAAAATGTTGGGATTATAGGCGTGAGCCACTGTGTTCAGCCTGTGCTACTATCTTAAATGATAGTGGGCTTTGGTTTCTTTTTTTTTTTTTGAGGTGGAGTTTCGCTCTTGTTACCCAGGCTGGAGTGCAGTGACTCAATCTCAGCTCACTGCAACCTCTGCTTCCCAGATTCAAGCGATTCTCCTCCCTCAGCCTTCCTGAGTAGCTGGGATTACAGGCATGTGCCACCATGCCTGACTAATTTTGTGTTTTTAGTAGAGATGGGGTTTCTCCATGTTGGTCAGGCTGGTATCGAACTCCCAACCTCAGGTGATCCACCCCACCTTGGTCTCCTAAAGTGCTGGAATTACAGGTGTGAGCCACCGTGCCCGGCCTTTTTTTTTTTTTGAGATGGAGTCTCACTCTGTCACCCAGGCTGGAGTGCAATGGTGTGATCTCAGCTCACTGTAACCTCCGCCTCCCAGGTTCAAGCGATTCTCCTGCCTCAGCCTCCCGAGTAGTGGGGATTACAGGTGTGCACCACCATGCACAGCTAATTTTGTGTAGTAGAGATGGGGTTTCATTATGTTGGCCAGACTGGTCTTGAACTCCTGACCTCAAGTGATCCGCCTGCGTTGGCCTGCCAGAATGTTAGAATTACAGACATTAGCCACTGTGTCCAGGCTGTGCTACTATCTTTT
>NW_016860993.1:0-1193 GCF_001698545.2 Rhinopithecus bieti | reverse complement strand
TTTTCATAATATGTAGGTAAGTTTAATTATTTTATTTTATTATTATTATTTTTGAGTTGGAGTCTCACTCTGTTGCCCAGACTGGAGTGCCATTGTGCGATTTTGGCTCACTGCAACTTCTGCCTCCTGGGTTTAAACGATTCTCCTGCGTCAGCCTCCCAAGTAGCTGGGACTACAGGCGTCTGCCACTATGTCCAGCTAATTCTTTGTATTTTTAGTAGAGACAGGGTTTCACCATGTTAGCTAGGCTCGTCTTGAACTCGTGACCTCATGATTTGCCCACCTCGGCCTCCCAAAGTGCTGGGATTACAGGCGTGAGCCACGGTGCCTGGCCAGGTAAGTTTAATTTGTATGTGTTGTCCTGTGATTAATGGACCAATGAATACTGATTGTTAATTGTTGGGATTTTCTTACTAGCCTCATTTGGCAAATTTTGATTATCCCTTGTCCATTATACACATTCCACCTTTTTTTATTGAAGGAAAAACTACTCCTGATGTAGAGATGTTTACTTTTTGCTAATAATGAGTTGGTATTAATTCCTAAGTACATAAAGTTTACCATACAGTATTATCTCGTGAGTTCTTTGCATCTGTTGCCCTTTATTCTTTATTATCTCTGTCTGTTATTTGGATCGTTCACTTTGAATGAAGGAGAGAGAACTGTGATAGGACAATATGTTGTAACTAATCTGAGGGAGGAAGCACTGAGTCTCTCAGTCACATACGGTAGCGTTGGGCTTTTCATCGATGCCTTTGGTATTGTAGTAGATAGTATTATGCCATTATGGTATTATAGTTTATATATTATATTTTACAGTATTACAGTCTTACCAGTGTCACATGATTCAGTTCCCTACCAGCCAACAGACAAACCAATCACATACTCTTGTAGGAACAAAGGATCATCCTCAGCCGGGCATGGTGGCTCACGCCTGTAATCCCAGCACTTAGGGAGGCCGAGGCGGGCGGATCACGAAGTCAGGAGATCGAGACCATCCTGGCTAACACGGTGAAACCCCATCTCTACTAAAAATACAAAAAATTAGCTGGGCGAGATGGCGGTAGCCTGTAGTCCCAGCTACTCGGGAGGCTGAGGCAGGAGAATAGCATGAACCCGGGAGGCGGAGCTTGCAGTGAGCCGAGATCGCACCACTGCACTCTAGCCTAGGTGACAGAGCGAGACTCTGTCTC
>NW_016860992.1:0-1192 GCF_001698545.2 Rhinopithecus bieti | reverse complement strand
AGCACGGGATCTCTAAACTAGGAAAAGCAATGTCGATTCTAACTAGAAATTATGGGGCATTTAATAACACATGAGGCAAAATTATGAGGAAAGGTGAGAAACCAAGTGGCTCCTAGCTTCTAACACCTTATTTTCTATGGTGTAAGTTAATGAATGATCCATTTTTAATTCAGTAAAAAAGGAAATTTCTGATAGGCTTTACCTTAACTTCACATTGCTGTTTATATTATAAACAAAATGCTAAAGTTAACAAGTGTTGTAAAACGCCCTAGGTCAGGGTTTTGAGTGCCCATAAGCAATTCTCTAGAATTATTTTGAGAGCTCAGATTATAGATTTGCCCCCATACCATATACGATATTACCTATCACTGCAAGATTCTTTATAGGGTGTCAAGTATGTGGGAGGATTTAAACTAATTGTCTTAAATGCTTCATGGGATAGGAGATGATCCAATGGGAACTGAATGTTTTCAATTAGGATGTTTCCATGGATACTATTAAGTGTGCCAAGATTCGTAGCCACAGGAGATTTTTACTTCAATATTGATTAAGAAATCTGAGAACAATCTCAAGAAGTGTAGGGTGTAGGTGGAGGATACATTTTGAGGATAGTATAAAATTTGCTTTCTCTTCCATAGTTAAGGCCTAGTCCAGGAAAATTCTAGGCAGTCAGCCAAGTCTAACAGCAGGATTTATGTCAAGAGAATGTCCAGAATAAAAGTGAACGTGGGTTGTTTCATTTTCCCCAGGTATATTTATTTATTAACATTTATTTAATGTTACTTATTATTTGTTTATTAACATTAGTTTTCTTATGTACTCGGTACAAAGCGTTAGAATTACAACCCTTTGTATCTTTGTTGTTTATGAGGAAAACATCCTAAATAGTGTCTACAGACGTCTTAAAATTCACATTCCTCTGAGAAAGGTTTATCCCTTAGATTATTACTTTTTTTTTTTTTTGATACATGTGTTTTTTACCTGGGTTCTCAGATCTCCAAGAAATCGGTGGATAGAATTCAAGGTGACTTCTTGGATGGAGAAAAAGTACATCTTTATTTTGACCAACCATGGATATTTAGCATTTTCATCAATTAATGAATGCAGGTGACAAATCATAGTACTATTGGCCCCACCTTTGAGTTTGTCCTCAGTAACTCACAGATATTTTCATATTGTGTCACAGCTGTTG
>NW_016860991.1:0-323 GCF_001698545.2 Rhinopithecus bieti | reverse complement strand
CACACCATGCCTGGTCCTGGGGAAGCCTTGGATAGACTGGGGTGATTGAGAGGCATGGGGGATGAGTCTGCCTTTCCCACATCCACCCACTCACCCTCTTAGCATCTTCATTTACTCTACGTCCAAACAGACTTTCTGTTCTCACCTTTTTTTGATCTTTTCTCACCTTCCATCTAGCTAAGTAGGACCCTCGGTGCCTTTACTTCCTTCCTTCCTTCCTTTCTTTCTTTCTTTCTTTCTTTCTTTCTTTCTTTCTTTCTTTCTTTCTTTCTTTCTTTCCTTTCTTTCTTTCTTTCTTCTCCCTTCCTTCCTTCCTTCCTTCC
>NW_016860990.1:0-832 GCF_001698545.2 Rhinopithecus bieti | reverse complement strand
GTTTCCTCTAAGTTGCAACATATTATGAAAAGCAAGGGCGCACATCTCCAGGGACTTCCGATAAAACATATACTTTGTTTGTTTGTTTTCTTTTTTTGAGACAGAGTCTCGCTCTGTCACCCAGGCTGGAGTGCAGTGGCGCGATCTTGGCTCACTGCAACCTATGCCTCCTGTGTTCAAGAGATTCTCCTGCCTCAGTCTCCTGAGTAGCTTGGATTACAGGCGCCCGACACCACACCCAGATAATTTTTGTATTTTTAGTAGAGACGAGATTTCCCCATGTTGCCCAGGTTGGTCTCGAACTTCTGACTTCAAGTGATCCACCCGCCTTGGCCTCCCAAAGTGCTGGGATTACAGGCATGAACCACTGCACCACTGCCCCCAGCCATGTTCTGTATCTTTTTTTTTTTTTTTCTTTTTTTTTGAGACGGAGTCTCACTCTATCACCCAGGCTGGAGTGCAACGGCACGATCTTGACTCACTGCAGCCTCCATCTCCCAGGTTCAAGAGATTCTCTCACCTCTGCCTCCTGAGGAGCTGGGACTACAGGCATGCACCACCATGCCCAGTTAATTTTCATATTTTTAGTAGAGATGGAATTTCACCATGTTGGCCAGGCTGGTCTCAAACTCCTGACCTCAAGTGATCTGCCTGCCTCGGACTCACTCCCAAAGTGCTGGGATTACAGGCATGAGCCACCATGCCCAGCCTAATTTTTGTATTTTAGTAGAGACAGTTTCACTATGTTGGCAAGAACTCCTGGCTTCATGTGATCTGCCTGCCTCAGCCTCCCAAAGTGTTTACAGACATGAGCCACCACACCCGGTATCTA
>NW_016860989.1:0-342 GCF_001698545.2 Rhinopithecus bieti | reverse complement strand
ATAGAACAGTTTTGAATTTTTTTTTTTTTTTTTTTTTTTGAGACAGAGTCTCTCTCTGTCGCCCAGGCTGGAGTACAGTGGCCGGATCTCAGCTCACTGCAAGCTCCGCCTCCTGGGTTTACGCCATTCTCCTGCCTCAGCCTCCCGAGTAGCTGGGACTGCAGGCGCCCGCCACCTCGCCCAGCTAGATTTTTGTATTTTTTAGTAGAGATGGGGTTTCATTGTGTTAGCCAGGGTGGTCTCGATCTCCTGACCTCGTGATCCGCCCGTCTCGGCCTCCCAAAGTGCTGGGATTAGAGGCTTGAGCCACCGCACCCAGCCCAGTTTTGAATATTAAGATAG
>NW_016860988.1:0-1193 GCF_001698545.2 Rhinopithecus bieti | reverse complement strand
ACTCTGCAACTGGTTGTTGTTAATACTGCTGTCTTCTGAGATAGATCTGGTGCTTACTGTTCTAACTTTGCTCCAAAATCTCTTCATTTTATTCAATTTAAGACTAACAATAGCAATTAAAATGAGCAAAGGTAAAAAAATGTAGAAACTGATCAAAAGATCATTGTTTTTAGGAGCAGCACTTCCTTTTGGAAGCAAGGGTACACTTCTTTTTACTGTATGCTATAATCCATCATCGATACTTCTTCCTGGTGATGATATGGCAGGCTCACAATCTGGAGAAGCAAAACCAGTATTGCACTGAGAATGGAAATGTTCATTGCAAACCCCAATCTCTCTGGAATTTGTGTTAAATCTTGTTCGCTTTATTACACTAAGATATGTGCATCCCTGGAATCTACATACCTTGTGTTGACCACAAGCAGTTACAGGTTCTGTATAGGTCCCCTATGTTTTGAGCCATTTCTTGCATGTGCCGACAAACATACATGACCTCCAAAGTAAGTATATTGTATATCAAAGTCTGTCATTGATACTGGTTGTGAATGTGTCCAGTGACAGACAATCTTTCCACAAATGATATCATAATAATGACAACAGGAACCAGTTTCCAAATTTGTCAGTCAGAAAATTCACTTCTTCTGTACACAGCAGATTTAGAAAATTTTCCAAATAACTGTGCACACTGTCTTATCCCTGTCTCTACATACTCCTTTAAGGCAATAGCTAGTCTTATTATTGCAGTATCCTAAATCTGGAGCTTTCACATCAAGTACAAAAAAATGCAGATGTTCTATTGCAATATTGTGGAAAATCACACATATCTACGCTTTTTCTGCACAACATTTCTGATACTTTTCCTTAGAAAGTATCTGTTTCCTTTATCTCAAACAACAAAAGCACGCAAAGACTAGAATGGGACACTGAGTGTCTCGACTGAAAACTGGAGACAGCCCCAATATTTTTTTAGAAAGCATACATACACACACAAAATCTTTTGGGGAAGAGGACTGTCTGGCCATTTGTAATATTTTAAGATTACATGTAGCTACCCACAAGACAAAATTCTAAAGGTTTTAGAGAAAGTATCTGGGACAGAGGAAAGCTGACCTTCAAAACAGCCTTCACAATAGCCATCACAATCAACCTGGAAGTAGGGGTGCCAAAATGAATAAAACTCATTTATAGTGCCA
>NW_016860987.1:0-1504 GCF_001698545.2 Rhinopithecus bieti | reverse complement strand
CCAACATGGTGAAACCCTGTCTCTACTAACAATACAAAAATTAGCCAGGCATGTTGACGGGTGCCTGTAATCCCAGCTATTTGGGAGGCTGAGGCAGGAGAATCGCTTGAAACCAGGAGGCAGAAGTTGCAGTGAACCGAGATCATGCTACTGCACTCCAGCCTGGGCAATAGAGCAAGACTCTGTCTCAAAAAAAAAAAAAAAAAAAAAAAAGAAAAAAAAGGAAGAAAAGAAAAGAAAAGCTAAGATTCCTAAATTTTAGTTCAGAGAACAGACCAATAGCCCAAGGTGCCATCTGCCTGAAGCTGACCTGTGGCACCTCATCCAGGAAGGGGCCTCGGGCAGCTTCCAGCAAGGGGCCCATGCCAGCCTCTAACAGGCCCAGAGGTTTCTTTTCTTTTTCTCTTTTCTTTTCCTTTTTTTGAGACCAAGTCTCTCTCTGTCGCCTAGGCTAGAGTGCAGTGGTGCGATCTTGGCTCACTGCAACTTCTGCCTCCCAGGTTCAAGCGATGCTCCTGCCTCAGCCTCCTGAGTAGCTGGGACTACAGGCAGGCACCACCACGCCCAGCTATTTTTTTTTTTTTTTTTTTTTTGTATTTTTAGTAGAGACGGGGTTTCACCATGTTGGCCAGGCTGGTCTCAAACTCCTGACCTCAGGTGATCTGCCCGCCTGGCTTCCCAAAGTGCTGGGATTATAGGCGTGAGCCACCACACTGGGCCAGGCCCAGAGGTTTCAGAGGGGTCGTAAGGAGTATGACTTTCAGGTGTGTTGCCCTAGGTGTTCCTGACCTGAGTCTGTGGCCACACTGGGTCCCAGTCAGGGTCCTGCTGTTGACCAACAAGACTTGCTAAGCTTGTGCATCCGCTCTTCCCTGGAACTCCTCAGCTGGGGCTGGGCTGGATCTCAGCTTTTTCTCCCTGGCAGCCACCAGAGCTGAAAGCCTCTTTATAGAAGCTGCCAAAGAGGTCCTCTGGCTTTCCTGCCTCCCTGGAAAGGCTGATTAATGGCCCTCAGCTGCTCGCTGACTTTCCTCAGTGCATTCAGGGCTCCCTGCAACAGCCATCCACGGCTACCCGTCTAAGGATAAACCCCCACTGCTCGAAAGTCTGAGGCATTGCACCCGCCAGTATGTTCCCTTCCATAGGCATCTCATCCCAGTTCACCACTGGGGAAGGTTTTAATGATTGCTCCCTTGTGCTAGGGACTCTCAGTGCCCACTTGCCCTCAGCAATGGGGTTCCTTAAGGTGATCCAGCCCATAATAGTATGCAGGGGTCAGCGTCCTTGGGCTCCTCCAGGCACCAAGTGGTGGGAGGGGAGGAGAGGGGAGGGGGCAGGACGCCACTGGCTCTTGGGGCATAGCAGGGTCCATTCCAACTGGAGAAGAGGCGGTGGGGCTAGGAAGCCAGCAGGTGCCTCCTGGGGCACGGCTGGCAGCACTGCTTGACCCTCTCGGGTCACGGTAGCAGGAGGTCTGGGGACACAGCTGGGCGTGGGGATGGCG
>NW_016860985.1:0-1053 GCF_001698545.2 Rhinopithecus bieti | reverse complement strand
CTTGTGGGTACACAGTAGGTACATATATTTATGGGGTATATGAGATATTTTGATACAGGTATGTAATGTAATAATCACATCAGGGCAAATGGGTGTCTGTCACCTCAAGCATTTATCCTTTGTGTTACAGACAATTCAATTACACTCCTTTAGTTATTTTTAAATGTACAATTAAATTATTTCTTACTACAGTCAACCTGTTGCACTATCAAACACTAGATCTTAATCATCTTAATCATTCTATTTTTTGTGTGTCCATTAGCCATCTCCACGTCCCCATCACCCCACAATTACCCTTACCATCCTCTGGTAACCATTCTACTCTTTAACTCCATGAGTTCAATTGTTTTAATTTTCAGCTCCCACAAATAAGTGAGGACATGTGATGTTTGCCTTTCTGTGCCTGGATTATTTAATGACCCCTGTTCCATCCATGTTGTTGCAAATGACAGGATCTCATTCTTTTTATGGCTGAGTAGTACTCCATTGCATATATGTAACACATTTTTTTATCCACTTATCTATTGATGGATGCTTAGGTTGCTTTCAAATCTTGGCTATTGGGAATAGTGCTGCAATAAATATGAGAGTGTAGATACCTTTTGATACTTTGTTGATACTCTTTTCCTTTCTTTTGGGTACATACCTAGCAGTGGATTGCTGGATCAGTGGCTCTATTTTTATTTTTCAAGGAACCTCCAAACTGTTTTCCATAGTGGTTGTACTAATTTACATTCCCACCAACAATGTGCAAGGGTTCCCTTTTCTCCACACCCTCACCAGCATTTGAGATTGCCTGTCTTTTGGATAAAAGTCATTTTAACTGGAGTGAGATGATATTTCATTGCAGTTTTGATTTTTACTTCTCTGATGATCAATTATGTTGAGCACCTTTTCATATTCCTGTTTGCCATTTGTATGTTGTTTGAGAAACTGGCATCATTTCTTGATTACCTTGTCATACTTCTCGCAATAAAATCTATATATAGACTGAAATTAAACATTTTATCTCTCAGAGCTATAAGGATCTAAGTATTAAATTTTTCTTCAAGA
>NW_016860984.1:0-1410 GCF_001698545.2 Rhinopithecus bieti | reverse complement strand
AAAAAAAAAAAGGCCGGGCGCGGTGGCTCAAGCCTGTAATCCCAGCACTTTGGGAGGCCGAGACGGGCGGATCACAAGGTCAGCAGATCGAGATCATCCTGGCGAACACAGTGAAACCCCGTCTCTACTAAAAAATACAAAAAACTAGCCCGGTGAGGTGGCGGGCACCTGTAGTCCCAGCTACTCGGGAGGCTGAGACAGGAGAATGGCGTAAACCCGGGAGGTGGAGCTTGCAGTGAGCTGAGATCCGGCCACTGCACTCCAGCCTGGGCGACAGAGTGAGACTCCGTCTCAAAAAAAAAAAAAGTCCAGGGAGGCGAGGAACTGGCCCTACGTCACACAGGAAGTCAGTGGTACAGAAGAGAACAAAGTCAGGCCTTCTTACTAGTGATTTTTGATCCTCCAATTTCATCATACAGTCCTAGTTTATCAATATCCAGACATTTACTGAGACCTCTTTACATGCCTAGTACAGTTATAGGTATGGGGAACGTGCTGTTGGGGAATGCTGGAATATAATAATACCCCACATTTTTATTATCCTTTACAACTTACAAAGCACTTAATATACACTGCTTATTTAAATTTTGGTCCTCAAATAAATCTGAGATTCTTAGTACATAAGTGACAAAACTAAACATTTAAAGAGGTTTAGTGATTTGTTCAAGGGGATATAGGAAGTGGCAAAGACTCAAACTCAGATACCAGACCTCAAAAATTTTCAGTATAGCTAGAGATAAAACAAACATGGGAAACAATTGGTAAATTATAATATTATGGCATTGTATGTTATTTTAATTCATTCTTGAATTATTTAATGAGTTCCATTCATTTGAGGTGTTTGTGATGTTTGTGAGTGGACATATCCAATAGATAGCTGAGTCCGGGCAGAAGGGGTAAATGATTTGGAACTGACTGTGCACAGATGGCAACAGAAATCACAAATGTGAATGTGTCTTTTACTGTCACCATTTTATCAACACTGTGGACGAACAAAGGAGAGGTAGTGGGATTCTTGTGATTAGGAGAGTTGCACATGTAGGCTACTTATTAAGAGTTATTATTCAAGAAACAAATTTATACTGAACAGTTGGCTTTTCCACAAGTTCTCTCCCCTCTGGCTAGTTGCAACACAAAATTCTCCCAGACTTATGTGAGCTATGGGAATTATTCAACCCATAAATGTCAGTAGTTGTTCTTTCCTTGCCCTCATGGCATCTTGCTTTACCTATGCAGCTCAGTGTTTAGGAAAAATATTAAGGGAATCCCTTCCTGCATAGATGCTATGGTTGAAAAATAATATGGAATATGGAATAGATTGTATTTCCCTAAAATTCATATGTTGACATTCTAAACCGCCAGTAATGGAATTAAGAGGTAGGGCAGCTGCTGTTGCTTTTGGTGTTTTAG
>NW_016860983.1:0-532 GCF_001698545.2 Rhinopithecus bieti | reverse complement strand
AGGCCAGGCACGGTGGCTCACGCCTCTAATCCCAGCTCTTTCGGAGGCCGAGGCAGGTAGATCACCTGAGGCCAGGAGTTCAAGACCAGCCTGGTCCACATGGCGAAACCCCATCTCTTCTAAAAAAATACAAAACTTAGCCGGGTGTGGTGGTGCACCTGTAAACCCGGCTGCTCGGGAGGCTGAGGCAGGAGAATCACTTGAACCCGGGAGGCGGAGGTTGCAGTGAGCTGAGATTGTGCCATTGCACTCCAGCCTAGACAACAAGAGTGAAACTCCATCTCAAAACAAAATAATAATAATAATAAAGCTAAATTGGACCACAAGATAAAACAGGATTTTCTGAGTTCGTTACATGGTTATGAAATCCACACCCAGGAACTTTGGATGATTTCATAATATCTATTACTATCTGTCTCAGTAAACCAAGTATCCTAAGTGCTTTATGTGAAAAATTGGAACAGAACCAAGAAAAGCTTTTACTTGGGGAGCCACTTATCAAGGGAAAAAAATAGTAACTTTTATTTTATAG
>NW_016860982.1:0-1057 GCF_001698545.2 Rhinopithecus bieti | reverse complement strand
CCAAAGTGCTGGGATTACAGGCTTGAGCCACCGCGCCCGGCTCAGTTATCTTAAAGACACTGTATCCTTTTCCATCTGACCTAGGACCCTCTACTAATATTCGAAGCTCCTGGCAGCTGGGATATTCCTCTCATTAATTATAAGAGAATATCTAATCTATAAGGAAATCATTTCAAAAGTATTATTTGGTTCCTATCTTTAGAAAAAATAAAAGTTTAGGGCTATTCTAAGTTTATTCTCAGTTATTTTTGTCTTACTGAAGTTTATTTATTTGTGGGTGATATTTAGTCATGGTTTTTCTTCCAAAGACATACACACATTTTATATGTTTGTGTGTATAGGAAAGTTTAATCAGAAGCAAGGAAACCAGATTCAAAGAACTTGGAATTTTACAAAAAAATTCTAAATGAAGATGCAAATCCTGTGTTTCACAATGTACTCTACTGATGAAATTTATTGTATTCCCGGAATAGATATTTAAGGTAGACAGTAAGTAAAGACTGGTAATTTATGGGACTATATCTTGGCTTCTGATTAGTTATTTTTATTCTCATTCTATGATTTTGTCTGGGATATTTTACTCTCAGATGCCTCAAGTTCATTGAAGATTGGGGCTGCTGTCTCAGATTCTTTGGAATAGCTGACCTGTAACAGGAACCTTTGCCATTTCAGCATCTTCTCATTGTACTAAGCTAGGCTTGTTGTTCAGAGATGGCAAAGCAGGAGGTTCTTGTTATATAGTAAGAAATTATGATGGTTAAATTAAAATAGGTTTAAACATCATCATATCAATATTATCATTAAATGTGAATGGCTTAGTATCCTGATTAAAAGGTAGAGATTGACATTTGGATAAACTAGAAAGACCTAATTGTGTGCTGTCAGCAAAACACTTTAAGCAGAAAGACTGACATAAATGAAAAGTAAAAGATGGGGCCGGGCGCGGTGGCTCACGCATGTAATACCAGCACTTTGGGAGACCGAGGTTGGCGTATCACGAGGCCAGGAGATCGAGATCGTCCTGGCTAACACGGTGAAACCCCGTCTCTACTAAAAA
>NW_016860981.1:0-533 GCF_001698545.2 Rhinopithecus bieti | reverse complement strand
GGGGCAAAATCTGGGAGCATTGCCTTTGGAAACTGACACAAGACAAGGATGCCCTCTCTCACCACTCCTATTCAACATAGCTTTGGAAGTTCTGCCAAGGGCAATCAGGCAGGAGAAAGAAATAAAGGGTATTTAATTAGGAAAAGAGGAAGTCAAAATGTCCCCGTTTGCAGGTGATATGATTGTATATTTAGAAAACGCCATCTTCTCAGCCCAGAATCTCCTTAAGCTTATAGCAACTTCAGCAAAGTCCCAGGATAAAAAATCAATATGCAAAAATCACAATCTTTCCTATACACAATAACAGACAAACAGAGAGGCAAATCATGAGTGAACTCCCATTTACAATTGCTTCAAAGAGAATAAAATACCTAGGAATCCAACTTACAAGGGATGCGAAGGACCTCTTTGAGGAGAACTACAAACTACAGCTCAAGGAAATAAAAGAGGACACAAACAAATGAAAGATCATTCCCTGCTCATGGATAGGGAGAATCAACATCGTGAAAATGGCCATACTGCCCAATGTAATG
>NW_016860980.1:0-531 GCF_001698545.2 Rhinopithecus bieti | reverse complement strand
AAGGAAGCAGGAAGGTGGGTGCGTGCAGTGGAGGCAGGATGGTACCCACTTGGAGGTGTCGGTCATGTACAGATGGTCCCTGGTGGCAGGGTGGGGGGTGAGTGTGTTGTTGATGGTGGGCACGGTTGCTGAACAGCATGGGACCCCCAGCTGCCACCCACAGCCTGTCTCCTGGAGTGGGACGGTGGGGGGCCTTACCCTGCCCTGGGGCTGTGCCCTGTGTAGGGGATAGGTGGCCTGATCTACCCCACTGGGATGTCATTCTTCTGGTCTGGCTGGCAGGCCCCTGAGCCCCATGCTGCAGGTTATGTGAGGGAGTGCCCGATAGCAGAGCCCCACCTCATGCCCCAACCTACCCTGCCCACGCATATCTCCTATGTCTGCAGTGGGTGAATGGGGTCGACACGCTAGAGCATGAAAGGGGCTACCTCCCCTTCGAGGCCGACATCAGCAGCCGGGTGTGGTGGTGCATACCTGTAATCCCAGCTTCTTGGGAGGCTGAGGCAGAATTGGTTGAACCAGGGGGGCGGA
>NW_016860979.1:0-1088 GCF_001698545.2 Rhinopithecus bieti | reverse complement strand
CCCCAGCCCAGGGCGGCCCGCGGCGCGCCCTCTGCGCCCCTCACCTGGTTTGCCGCCACAGGAAGGTCTGGATGGGCAGGGGATGCCACGGCCGCCGTCCTGCTCCTGGCCCTCGGAGCTCTTCCTCTTCACCATGATGGTGGCTCCCGGGAGTCCTACTGCAGGACCCAGCTCTGTCTCCTCGCTAGCCGCCGCCGCCGCCTCCTCCCGTTGCTCCCCCCAACTCTCATCCCCTCCTTCCCCGAGGCAGAGCCGGCTCTCTCCGCCCTGATCCCCCTTGCCTCTCCCCTCCCCCCACCCCTCCCCGCGCGTGGAACATGGCTGCGGGAGGAGGGGAGGGCTGGAGGAGCCGCGGAGCGAGGAGGGGGGCGCTCGGAGCAGCCGTCCGCCTCGCCGCCCCCGCACCCGCTCCCTGCTTTCAGCACCTCCCACTGTGGACAGCGGCCCGCGCCGGGCTGCACTGCCGGAGAAGCGAATCCGGGGCAGCTTGAGCCTTAGGGGTATGGCCCAAGAAGTCCGCGCTCCGCATCGCAGGCGCTGGTCCCCTGCGTGGCCTCTTCAGCCCCTAGAATTCGGCTTTCCCCGCTCCGAGCTGCACTCAGGAGTGTCCCCTGTCCTGCTTTCCAACCTCAGCATCCAAACTGTCACCGTCTGGGTAGGAGGAGCTTTGGGGAACCGCAGAGCAGTCACTAACCCTGGCATCATTCTCACCTCCAGCAAGGAGGTCAGGAGTCCAGGGTTTAGCCAGAGGAATACATGAAAATTATTAAAAGTGTAAACCAGGAAGGGGAGGCAAGCTTGGCAAGTGAGAGGAAGCTTGAAAGATCTCAGATGTGAGAAGTTATTTTTATATGATAACCACAAGAAATAAACCTTGTTTGTTTTCTTAAAGCAGGAATACAAAGTTCCCAAAGTAACCAGTTGTGGATATCAGTTAATTGCAAATTGAGGAAGAACATTTGAATCATGCTGTGAGGAAATGTGGTTTATTACAGTCCATTAAATGCAATTGGGTGATCCTGTTCGCCTACAGTGATAGCTACCATTTTCCTTCCGTTGTAATAGTCAAAAGCCTATATGTTTTATAT
>NW_016860978.1:0-231 GCF_001698545.2 Rhinopithecus bieti | reverse complement strand
ACAGAAATAACCCCACACACCTACAACCATCTGATCTTTGACAAACCTGACAAAACAAGCAATGGGGAAAGGATTCCCTATTTAATAAATGGTGCTGGGAAAACTGGCTAGCCATATGCAGAAAGCTGAGACTGGATCCCTTCCTTCCACTTTATACCAAAATTAACTCAAGATGGATTAAAGACTTAAACTTAAGACCTAAAACCATAAAAACCTAGAAGAAAACCTAGG
>NW_016860977.1:0-232 GCF_001698545.2 Rhinopithecus bieti | reverse complement strand
GTGAATGGTCTGTGCTGAGGAAGACTAGTGAAAGAGGAAAGAAAGCCTCTTGGCAATTGAGATAGAGAAAAGCAACTGTCTCCTGCCCATCCCTGGGCAATGGAACATCTGGGTGTAAAACCCGAATGTATATTCTATTGACTGAAAAGGGAAAAAAACTGCCTTAGGGCTGAAGGTGGGACATGCTGGCAGCAATACTGCTCTTTATGCACAGAAAATGTTTATGGATATA
>NW_016860976.1:0-832 GCF_001698545.2 Rhinopithecus bieti | reverse complement strand
GTTTTGTGATGTGTGAATTCGTCTCCCTGTATTACACGATTCTTTTCATGGAGCAGTTTGGTAGCACTATTTTTAGGGAGTCTGTGAAGGGATATTTTGGAACGCTTTGAAGACTATGGTGACAAAGGAAATATCCTCACATAAAAACTAGGAAGAAGTTTTCTGAGAAACTGCTTTGTGATGTGTGAATGCATCTCAAAGAGTTACAGCATTATTTTCATGGAGCAGTTTGCTAACACAGTTTTCCTGGAATCGGCAGTAGGATATTCAGAGCGCGTTGAAACTTACGGTGAAAATGCAAATATCCCCAGATAGCAAATAGAATGACGCTTTCTGAGAAACTGCTTTGTGTTGTGTTAATTCATCTCACAGAGTTTCAGAATTCTCTTCCTGGAGCTGCTTGGTAGCACTGGTTTTGGGGAATCTGAGAAGGGATAGATTAGATCACAATTAAGCTTGTGATGACAAAGGAAATATCCTCCGATAAAAACTAGAAAGAAGCTTTCTGAGAAACTTCTTTGTGGTGCTTGAAATCACCTCACCGAGTTACACGTTTCTCTTCATGGAGCAGTTTCACAACATTGTTTTCATAGAATCTGCAATGGGATACTTGGAAGTGCATTGAGGCCTAAGGTGACATTTTAAATATCCTCAGATAAAAAATAGAAGCTTTATGAGAAACTGTTTTGTGATATGTGATTTCATCTCACACAGTTACACCATCCTTTTCATTGAGCAGTTTGCTAACATTGTTTTCTTGGAGTCTGAAAAGGGATATTTGAGAATGCATTGAGGCCAATGGTGACAAAGGAAATATTCTCAGATAAAATAA
>NW_016860975.1:0-1415 GCF_001698545.2 Rhinopithecus bieti | reverse complement strand
GTACATGGAATCACTATGTTACTCTACTTTCATGTCTATGTTCAAAGTTTTAAGTAAAAGTATTTTTTAAATTCTTTAGAAAATATGGCATCCTGTTTGATTGAAAATACGGCACCTGATTTGATAAAGCTTGGGAATGAGTACGCAAGTGTTAATATCTTACTCGGTGTTCTTTAAACATGCTTTCCTTTAATACTTCGTATTTACAATTGCTGCCTTCAAGTTTTTGTGGGTTAAATCCAACTTCCAGACCCACACAGTTTCTTTGGACTGCTTTTTCCTGAGTATGGGCCTCACTTTCTTCTTTGTCTTACTCATAATTTCTGGTTAAAAACTAGACGATTGAGCAAGTATTGATTCTGACATAGTTTGATTTTTTTTTAAAGCTTGATTGAATGTAACTGCAGAATCTGCCTCCCACACAAGAGAATGTGGCTGCTCACGTCTCTGCTTAGTTTTACAGTCTTTTTATCTTTTGGTCTGGCTTCCCAGGGGTCACTCCTGCATAGCTGTGCTGCACCTGGCGCCTCGAAGGGCTTCCATGCACCGCGGATGGATCTGAGTGTAGGTTCAGCAGCTCACTCAAAGGCCAGTGTCATGCTGGTCTAGGCTTTTCCGTCCCATGGGGCGCTCTCAAGTCTCAACCGTGGCCCTTCTATGCCTCTCTGTTTCAGGATGTCCGCTTTAAATTTCTGCTGACCACTTGCCCTATCTGGAGTTGCAATCTCAGGCTAGCAAAACAGAGTTTTCTCCATTTGTTTCCTTCCAAGTTCACCGCTTTTAATTGACATCATGGGTCCTGCACCACCCAACCTCCACCATTGTTCACCACCTCAGGCAACAAAGCTGCTGGTTTTCATACCAGTTCAGGGCTAGAAAAGCCAGGAGGTTTGAGGGGTGACGGAAGCCCCAGGTAGGAAGGCCACAGACTCCAGGTTCCCACCCAAAGCTCTAGAAGCTTTTCAAAAATAACTCAATTTCTTGTCTGCCTTTGATCAATTTCCAGATCTCCCAAATGGTTTTGACAATTTTAGTTTTATACTTGTTTCTTACAAGGAGAATTGGCTGACCTCTTCACACCACCATAGTCGGATGCCCCTCCTAATATCCAATTGTCTCCTCGTAAATGTTTTAAACATTTGACACATACACATGCATACACACAAATTAAAGAATGCTATTAGGGCCGGGCACGGTGGCACACGCCTGTAATCCCAGAACTTTGGGAGGCCGAGGTGGGCGGATCACCTGTCAGGAGTTCAAAACCAGCCTGGCCAACATAGTGAAACCCCATCTCTACTAAAAATACAAAAATTAGCCAGGTATGGTGGCACACACCTATAATCCCAGCTACTCGAGAGGGTGAGGCAGGAGAATCATTTGAACCTGGGAGGCGGAAGTTGCAGTGAGCCAAG
>NW_016860974.1:0-286 GCF_001698545.2 Rhinopithecus bieti | reverse complement strand
CCATCTCAAAAAAAAAAAAAAAAAAGGAATTGATAAGTTGGACTTCATTGAATTCAAAAATTTCTTCTCTCTGAAAGATGTTGTCAAGAGAATGAAAAGACAAGCTACAGACTGGGAGAAAATATTTGCTAAAGATAGAGCTGATAAAGAAGGACTATTAACCAAAACATACCAAGATCTCTTAAAACTCAACAATAGAAAAAAAACCTGAGTTTTAAATGGGCCAAAGACCTTAAGAGACATCTTGCCAAAGAAGATACACAGGTGGCGGCCGGGCGCGGTGGCT
>NW_016860973.1:0-892 GCF_001698545.2 Rhinopithecus bieti | reverse complement strand
GGAAGGAAGGAAGGAAGGAAGGAAGGAAGGAAGAAAAGACAGCACCAACCCTCCTTGTAAGTTCAATCTGAGGTTGATCTGAAGCTGCTGTCCAAGGGTACTGATGGAAATTTCCTTCTCAACAAGTCTGTCCCTCAGTTCCGGCATCTGATAATAATGGACAGTCAAGCTGGCTGACACCAGACTGGACCCGGATGAAGAAATGGAATCAGGCCACATTATAGGGGCAAGAGGAGCCCTGTGGCCAAAGGTTCTAGGGTCAGCAGCAAGTCACACATCTGAGGAGGAAGTTGATTGCTGTACCTCGAGCTGAAACAGAAACTGCGGTGGCTGACAAGGAAGGGTCCCTACCTGTGCCCCTCAGCCCCTCGGCCATTGCCGGCTTCCAACAGACCACAGAGACTTTTGGGAGGAAGCTTTTTTATTGAAGTATAGCAGACATACAGAAAAGTGCACAAATAAGGAAAGTGCACAGGGGAGCGATGGCACGATACATTTTCACAAAGGCAGCACAGCGGGGTAACCAGCCCCCAGCTCAAGGAACAGAACATTCCCCGCCCCGGAGAAGCTCCCTTCAAGTCTTTCCCATCCTCAGCGATAACCCTTATCCTGATTCCAACAGCAGTGACGATTTTTGCCGGTTTTTGAACTTCATGGAATGGCAGCACATAACACGAATTCTTTTGTGTATGACTTACTTGCTACAAACTTCATATGTTTGTAGCAACAGCCTTTTGACCCCGTCTCTTCCTCCATGCCCTCAAAGAGAAAAAGGAACCTAATAATAACATAAAATAAAGCAAAATAATACTTGCTTGACTGGTTTAAATGTACCATCTGAGGGCCGGGCGCGGTGGCTCAAGCCTGTAATCCCAGCACTTTGGGAGGCCGA
>NW_016860972.1:0-1177 GCF_001698545.2 Rhinopithecus bieti | reverse complement strand
TCATGGTCCTGTCTGAATAGATTGTTGAATATATGATCACATTTCCCAAATTTCTTGTTTTGTTTACATTTTCTCTAGAGAAATTAAAGTGCAGAGCTTAAGTACCCAATTAGAAAAGGCAAAAAAGTAGCTTTCCTTATTTCTCGCACTATAGTCTCACTGTGAGAAAATTTTAAATATTTTCTTATTACAAATTCATGATACTTAAAAATGTGTTTCTTTTCTACTGGATACAATGAAGACATCCATAATTACACATGATTTATACTGATATTTGGTATATTTGCTCAGAGCTCAAAATCTTGCAAGGAATCATTAATGGCATAGTAAAATTGCTTTTCAAAAATTCTCCTCAATGCTTTAAAAGATCAATATGTCTGCAGAGTGGATCATGATCAGAAAGTGGCAATAATCATTATCTTTTAATAAAATAAATTTTATTTTTAGAATTGTCACTTTAGGCAGCTGTAAAATTTTGCACTCTGGCCCATGAGAGCAGGGCTAACTTCGTGGGCATGTTACCTGTGTAGTCACAAGAACTGCACACTCAAACGTGTGTTCTGTGCTTGTGCTCGAGGTTTAATGCTCAACAGTCACTGTCTTGAAAAATCTTAGTAATTTTATTTTTTAATTGTGTTTTGTACATAGTGTCCAATGAGACAATGGAGCATGTGACCGGAGCTTGGAGCCTGGCCTTACCCGCAATTCCTCCTCCCACTGCCTCTTTTCCTGCCCAGGACGAGTTCTTGCCACTGAAGGTTGCCCAGCAACATCTGTTGCCTACACCCCAGAAGAAGTTGAAGCTCCTGTGAGTCTTGGGCTGGGGCTTGTTGACTGCCTTTCCTACCCTGAACTGGCAGTCACCACAGTGAATTTGTCACGTGCCTCCATAAGAGTGAGCCTTTCATTCGGCCATCTCCCCCAATCCAGCAGTGAGTACTGGTGTGGGAAAGAGATATGCCTTTCTTTATTTCTTCCCTCTCCCTGGAAGGACATGGCATTTTGGCCCAGTGGCTGCCAAATGGGAGAACCCAGCAGCAAATGGGCACACACGAAGGCAAGGGGCATGAACTCACCTCATGAGTATCCCTATTCGTGAAGGATTGCAACATTAGATAGCAAATTTTAAAAGCTATGACAGGTCAAGAGAGATGAATCATAAAAGGAAGAAAAAAGC
>NW_016860971.1:0-1180 GCF_001698545.2 Rhinopithecus bieti | reverse complement strand
TCAACAAATCAATGCTATTGAGTGTTTACTATGTGCCAGGCACTGTATGGTCATTCCAATATAATGTAGGAAGTCCTATAATAAAGGGGTATATATAATGCTTCATAAACAGTGACAGAGGGTGTCTACACAGATTGTGAGGAAGGTTCTCTGGAAGAGGTGACACGAGCTGGATGAATCTTAAAGGATAACAGGCTTTAAAGAGGGACACTCAAGTTCTAGACAAATGAAATAGTAAGGGCAAAGACCCTGAGGTGTAAATAACATGATATGTTTAGGGAACTGAATGTCGTTCAGTATCTCTGGAGCACAGAATACATGTAGAATTGTCTAGAGATTAGGCAGGCAAGGTAGGCAGCGGCCCCAAATTTTAAGGTGTATTTTGTGCCTCACTGGGAGTCCCTGGAGGGTTTGAAACAAAGCAGTGACAGCAAGGAATAAGGACCTAGTATGATATGTTAATATCCATTTTACAAGTAGGTTTTGAAGAATACCAACAAATGATAATTTTCTTTTTCTGTCTGAAAATCTATCTGCAGCTCAGAGAATTGTTTCTTCTCATGATTCATCAAATAAGTCAGTGTCTAATTCGGATTAGAACATAGAATAGAATATTGTGATATCTAGAAAAGGGCTATATCTAATTTGGTATTTAATATGATCAGAAAATCACAATTTTAATTCATCATTATTGAATAATCATCCATAGATTCTTTCCTACTGTGAGTCAGAGAGAGGAGACTAGGGAGTTTTGAGGAGATAGGTAGACATTGAATGATCAGAAACCTCTGATCAAGCAGGGCAAGCAGAAAGGACTCGCCTATCTACTCCACTCTTCTTACAATCCCATGCTCTTCCCAACTCACTACAAAATAAATGTGGCTAAGTTGGATCAAGAGTGTAATATTAGAATCTGCAAGAACGTTCCAAAAATTATTAGCCCTAAATTATAAAACCAATCTCTCTTGACTTTCAGACATCAAAACTGCCATCAAAATCACTGTCAAGAAAAAGTATGTATGATGAAATTAAGTACTTTTCTAATGTTATAAGAGAAAAATCTGTGACATTAGTCAGTCTCCCTCTTTGCCTGTTTCTCTTCCTTCACTTTCAACCTCAGTTAACTTTGGGTTTAACAGGGGTTCAAAGTTACTGTTAAAAGAGAGTATTGGCCTTTTGA
>NW_016860970.1:0-1072 GCF_001698545.2 Rhinopithecus bieti | reverse complement strand
AGGAGACCTTCAAACCACAGTGAATAACACCCTTTCCCCCCATTTTCTTTCTTTATCACTTTCATCAATACTGGACTGACATACAGGAATCCTTGAAAAATCATCTTTAAAACATTCTATTTGCCAAAAGGATATATCAAGCTGTCACATTTAAGAGACATCTTTACTGCACTTCCCCCCTTCCTATTAGGGAATCAACAGAATATTTTAGGATATGATTATGCTCCTTCTTGGCATTCTTTCTGTTTGAAAGTCAACACTGACACCCCCCACCCCCACCACCAATCCCCTCAAGTCCTACCCATCTTCAAAGCCTGATTCAAATGCTATTGCTCCTAATATCTCTAACTCAGTGGCTCTTAACTAAGGGCAATTTTGTCCCCAGGGGCATTTGGCAATTTCTGGAGATATTCTTGTCATAATGGGGGATTAGGAAGATGCTACTGTCATCTAGTGGGTAAAAGCTAGGGATGCTGCTAAACATCTGACAATGCACAGGACAGCCCCAAACAGCAAAGATCCCAGAATGTTAAGAAACTCTGTTCTAATTGGTTGTGATCCCCTGTTTCCCTGAACTCCCACAGGACAGTGATTTGCTTCTTTTATAGTATTACGAGATTATTAACAAAACATCGATCTTTCTCCACAAAAATATACCAAAACAGTGAACTGCCAATAATTTATACCAGCACAGAAGAGCTATGACGTAGTGAATGAAACCAGAACAGGGAGACAATGCTGACCTGAGTTTCCATTATACTGCTGCCATACAGCAAAAGAAGTCCCTTCAAAGCACTTGATCATACGCTCCTCAGATCAGTAAAGAAATCAGGATGATGGCAGTGTATAAGGAATCTGGTTATGCTTCCAAACTTACACTAAAGTTACTAATGGGAGGGTAAAAGGTGAGGAAACAATCCTGGGAGCCATGCAGACAAACAGGTGTTAGGTAAGAGACCAGTGACCCAAATTGAAAGGTGTTAAGACATAAATGTGAAGAATTATCAGAAGCAATTCTTAGAGCATTAATAAATTTTCCCTCTCAGTTAAAAAACAACCAATTAACAACAGT
>NW_016860969.1:0-2254 GCF_001698545.2 Rhinopithecus bieti | reverse complement strand
ATATAAAATAATATAATAAATATCAATTTCTTAACTGTACTTCAAGTAGATTTTAAAAACTATAAAAGCTGTGTGGCTGTTATACAGGCATGGAAAGTATGGTAGCTTACATTTATCTTCAGCACCTTAAAAATATTCGAGTAGCCAGGCACAGTGGCATGTGCCTGTAATCCCAGCCATTCAGGAGGCTGAGGTGGGAAGATCGTTTGAGCCCAGGAGTTCAAGGCCAAGCCTGGTCAACATAGTGAGACCTTATCTAAAAAAAAAAAAAATTAAATGGCTGAGCAGTTGATATATATGGTTTCATAGAGTAGGAATTACTAGCTAAAACCTCCCAGTGAAAGTCCAGAGTTATCCTTTCAAACACTATCATCAGTTGTAAGAGGAAGAGAAATGGATTGCAGTGCCTTGATGCCATATGTCAGAACTGACTGAAAGTAACTGAGGCTCACTCAAGCCTGATGGCTCACGGCAGAAATAGGAGGAATGCTCATGTGCTTGACAGTTCATCCACTTAATCCCTTCTTGACTATAAAAACCCACAGATGCCAGTTCATACATACCAGGTGTTCTCACAGTTGGAATCACTATTGATAGAAGGTGGTTTCTAGATTTGCAAAAGCCTGACAAACTGTAAGTAAAAACCAAACCAAACCAACCACCTTGATTACCATATTCTTCCTCCTGCTGCCTTCTCCCTGGCCCTTCGTAATGAGACCGTCATCTCTCAAGCCCATTCTACAAAGATCTGTATGACAAATCTGAGTGGGGATACTTGTAAGGAAAGCAACAATCCAGTTTTCTGAAAGAAAATTATGCCTCCAAGTATGATATAAATTAATCGAAATTATATTTAATAAGTATTAGTACTGAAATCGTCTTGAAACTACAGTATTTAAAGTTATCTTTCTAAAGATGAGTAATCTTTTATTAAAATTCATATAAATTTTAACCTTCCTTCACATAAGGTTTTCAATTTCTCTGAACAACAAATACTTCTACCAAAGACTTGGCATGCTAAATATTTGCTGCTAACATACTACATATACCTTACATGTAATTCTTGACCCTTAAATTATAACTATACATGTATATCATTTGGAGACTAATTTTCAGCACTTCTTAGCATAATTGTTTTCTTCATATGGTATTCTACTAATCCTTTTGCTTAGCTTCAGTTAAGAGTTTATAAAGCCAATGGGATCAGTAGAACTGAAATTAGATCTTTTATCTTCTCTGTAAACCTGCTATGAGTAAGGACAGGTGGTGGCCGTAGAATTATAATAATGAACCGATCTAGTAAAGCTTATGTTAACACTGTCAACTGTGTAGACTACAGTAGATCCCATACATTGTGGATGTAGGGAAGTTCTACTCCATTAGCTTGCACCTTTCACAGTCTTTATAGCAGTCACAGCGGATAAGGAAAAGAAAAAATTTATAGAGTATTTTACCTTTTGATCCTCATTCTTCTCATGGGCTAGTGTTAAGATGTGTTCTACTCCATTAGTCTTCACCTTGCACAGTCTCTATAGCTGTCACAGAGGATAAAGAAAAGAAAAGTTAATTTATAAAGTAAGTATTTTACCTTTTGATCCCCATCAGTTAAGATGTTACTTACTCTACATGTGTGTCACTTGAAGACCACTGTGAAGAGACTAAAATGTACAGTGGTTCTCTTGTGGCTCAAGCGTAACGTAGAGTGCTGGTCGACCTTGTCTAACTTCATGTTCCCTTGAGGCTGACTTGCTGTCAGCTGAAGAGAGGTGTAATGCAATCAATCAGTCTCCCGACCAGAAGTCCACTCTTTCATTTTCATAAACTTAATTCACCATCGCCCATAACTCCCCTTCTCCTTTTCTAACTCCAAGTGAAAAAAAATAATGAACACTTTTTTTCACTATCTCTTTTTATGTTTGTTAAATCCCTACTGCTTAGCTGTTTGTAAATGAAGGTAACTTACTGAGGTGAAAATGAACAAAAAATTCTCTAGGCTATGTAAAGGGCATTTGATAGAGGTTTTGATCAGCCTGGTTCATCTCATCCTTGTATGGAAGAAGGCAAATGGGCTACATAATATGTTTATAGCAAATATTTTTACCTCATTGTGAGGGTGGATTGAGTCACTAAAAATTTTTTCATGTATTAAACATGTAAATTTAAAATCAGGCATCCGCGAGTTGATGACTATCACTTTTTTGACAAACTTTCACTTCGGTGGTTTCTAGACCTTTTTTTTTTTTTTTTTTTTTTT
>NW_016860968.1:0-2074 GCF_001698545.2 Rhinopithecus bieti | reverse complement strand
CGTTATGCACATGTACCCTAGAACTTAAAGTATAATTAAAAAAAAAATTAAAATAAAAAAATAATGAAGATAGCCTTCCTATTCTGGAAGGATATTATTCTGAATATCAGGATATTATGTTACCACTAAAACAACTAAAATTACTGAATTTTAAAGTATTTTCTTAGGAGATCAAACAGCTGACATGATAGCAATTACCATATGATCTAGAGGAAATTGAGAACCCACATAGATAAACTCAATGATGAATTAGTTTTTGCTCTGAGAATATTTACCAAAGTTTACAAATCTGAGCTCTCGCTATTAAGGTGTGGTAAGATGTGAAAGCTGAGAGAAAAAGGTCAGCTATCTCTGGAGGTATGAAGTCTAACAGGAAAATTTTCCTATTAAAACTGGAGCCCTCAAATCCCAAGTTCTCAGTTAAGAGTTAACTAGACACACACACACACACACACACACACACACACACACACACACACTCTTAGTCACCCTGCCTTCTGCAAAAGACAGTAAATAAAGTTGCCTTGACACTGATTAGACCAGGGTTGTGGGAGTGGATAAATCGGAGAAGTTGAAGCTACAAAGCAGCTCTCAAAATCGTATTACTAGGTAGGTACAGAAAAAAACCTAAAACAAAACAAAACCTTATGCTGTGAATTATCATATTTTATTGTTTTCATATTCACTTTTTCGAGACCCATTTTAATATTTCACAAAGTAATATTTAATAGCTGGAAGTAGGTACTGATTTGTTAAAGGCTGGAAAGCAGTTGTTACTTAATTACTATTGAATGTACATGAGCATTGAAGAGGGAGCGTCAGTACGTTAACACGCATACGCAGTCATTGACAGAGGACTCTTCTTTTCAATAAATGCTTCACCCCTTTCAGATGGATTTTCAATGTGAAGATGATGTAAGGGTGCCTTGCCCAATTTATTTTCCCAATTTAGTTTCCTTTTATACATACAGAAAATGACATATAACATCAACTTGGATGAGTGTAAAATACATTTTAAACAAGAAATTCAAAGAGAGTATTTTATTATTTATTTAGCAGCTTAGCAATTCATAAAATATTGTTGCTTTTTTATTGTTGGCATCTTTGCTTCAATGAAAACAGTAGTGGTTGCAGATGAATAGTATCCCACATGCACCTAACAGAAACATAATCAGATTTTCTTTATAGGGGCACACCTACCTTAAGCCTCAAAGAACACCCACAAATAATTTTTCAATGAAAATAGGTAGCTTACATTCAAGCATAAGTAATCACATAACAAAACAATTTATGATCAACTAAAATGAGTAATAATACAAAACAGAAACAGACCATTAAATATTTCTGATATTGAAATTGTCAGACACAAACATAAAACAACAGTAAAATTATATTTAACATTCTTGAAGAAGTTGAAAATAAGTTTGAAAATATCTGAAAAGGATAGTTATCTATGAAACAACATAGGATAAAGTTTATATATAAGAATTCATTCATTAAATTGAAAATCAAATAGATGAGTTTAAAAGCAGATCAAAACAGCAGAATAAAGAACTTGTGAACTGGAAGACAAGGCAGAAGTTAGAAGTATGCACAGAGAAAACTTAAAAAAATCAAAGTGACATTTGATACATGGAAGACATGAGAAGTCCTGGCAAATGTCAGATTTCTTCTAAAAGAAGAATTATATTCACGGTTAAAGCCAAACTTCCGGGCCGGGCGCGGTGGCTCAAGCCTGTAATCCCAGCACTTTGGGAGGCCGAGACGGGTGGATCGCGAGGTCAGGAGATCGAGACCATCCTGGCTAACACGGTGAAACCCCGTCTCTACTAAAAAATACAAAAAACTAGCCGGGCGAGGTGGCGGGCGCCTGTAGTCCCAGCTACTTGGGAGGCTGAGGCAGAAGAATGGCGTAAACCCCGGAGGCGGAGCTTGCAGTGAGCCGAGATCCAGCCACTGCACTCCAGCCTGGGTGACAGAGCGGGACTCTGTCTCAAGAAAAAAAAGAAAAAGAAAACTGCATTAAGTCATGGACAAAAAACGATTTCTAAACAGGCTCACGCCTGTAATCCCA
>NW_016860967.1:0-1067 GCF_001698545.2 Rhinopithecus bieti | reverse complement strand
CTGAAAAAGGAGGATAAAATGTGAAGGAGATTTTAAGCCAAACCCTTTTACCCAAAACTTTAATACGCAACCTTCATTAGCTTACCTATCAGGGCAAAAAAAAAAAAAAAAAAAAAAAAAAAACAGTAGCGATGTGAACAGATGTCTCATTTAGTCAGAATTGTAATTTGGATTCACCTACTTTTTATAAACCATTATGTTTGTGCTACTATGTCATGACTAAAAACCTAAATTGAAAGCTATAAGATTTTTTGTGCACAAATGAATTTAGGCATGTTTACACATATTTGCATGTATTATGTTGTATTTTGTGTCTACAGGGTAAAATCTGGTATAGCCAGCCAGAAGTAATTAAGAAATTTGATTCAGATGTGCTTAGGTAAATAAATGCTCATATAAAAATATATACTAATTAACCCAAATGCATTTTAATTTATGTGACTTAAGTGAATCTCTGATAAATATGCTGATTTTAAATTACTGAGAAAATAAAACAGAAATATCGTAAAATTGTCAGCATACATGTTTGCCTGAATTTACTGCTCAGATAAGATAGTATTTGTCTCTGATAGATATTTTAAAGGTATAAAACTATAAACCCAGCTAAAATAAAATTATCTTTGTTTAACTCTTTCATACATAGTATTAATTTAATATTATTTGTTTAATAAAAATATCTGTATAAACTGAGTTATCAACAAAGTAACTATGTATTTAAATGTAGAGTTCTTACATAGATGAACGATTGATCATCACTGGCTGTAAAAGTGATTATTAGGGAAATAACTTGAAAAGATGACTAGATTTGTCCAGTGTCTCAATTTTCATAAGTAATCTGGGTATGGTAAATAACACTGAAATTTATAAGTAAACTTTTCATGTAATTTGAAATTCCATGTATATTTTAAGGTAAATTAAGTGATAAATATTCATTAATGTCTGAATCATTTCCATATAAGATGCATAAGATGTTGAAAACTAAAAGAAATTGTTGAAAGCAAATGTTTTCCTTGACTTTTAACATTTTATAGAAATACTAAATATATCTGAGACTATTAGTATATCTA
>NW_016860966.1:0-1053 GCF_001698545.2 Rhinopithecus bieti | reverse complement strand
GGTTTTTTCTGTAGAAAATCCTATTCCGGTCTTGAACTCTTGAACTCAAGTAATCCTCCCGCTTCAGCCTCCCAAAGTGCTAGGATTACAAGTGTGAGCCACCATGTGCAGCCAAATCATATTCTGAAGTTAATTTTGTCTCTTCCCTTTCTATCAATATGCTTCTTAGTTCTTGGGCTCGTCGCATTGTTTTGGCTGCATCTTCCCTCCATTACCTTTCATACTGGAGGTGACAAGTAACCACTCTTACTCTCTGTGTTCTTAAGTGGAATTAATAGGTCTCCACTGAGTACTATATGTCTGCTATTGGTTTTGGGATACAGTCTTGATCAAGTTGTAATATTTCTTTCTATTCCTGGTCCCCTGTGATTTGGTTTTCTATTACTAACATTTTATTTGGGATTTCTGTTTACTTCAGTAATCACAAGTAAAAAAGGCCTATCATGCTTATTTGTTTTCCATTGTTTTATAAATACAGTCTGTAATCAATGTTACATTAACTAAGAAAATGAGCTGGGTAACATTACTTCTATTTAATTTTGAGAAAAAATATTTTTAAGATAGGAATAATGTGTTCTTTTAATGTTTAGTAGAATTCACCTAAAAAATTGAGTGTGAGGCCGGGCGTGGTGGCTCAAGCCTGTAATCCCAGCACTTTGGGAGGCCGAGACGGGCGGATCACGAGGTCAGGAGATCGAGACCATCCTGGCTAACACGGTGAAACCCCGTCTCTACTAAAATACAAAAAAAAAAAAAAAAAATAACCCGGCAAGGGGGGGGCGCCTGTAGTCCCAGCTACTCGGGAGGCTGAGGCAGGAGAATGGCGTGAACCTGGGAGGCGGAACTTGCAGTGAGCTGAGATCTGGCCACTGCACTCCAGCCTGGGCGACAGAGCGAGACTCCGTCTCAAAAAAAAAAAAAAAAAAAAAAAAAATTGAGTGTGAGCCTGTGTGATGTCTTTCATTTCCATGTTTTATTAATATTTGATATATTTGCATTTTTTATCTTCCCAGCACAAATATTGGCATCATACATTTTCCCAGAAATGTAATT
>NW_016860965.1:0-285 GCF_001698545.2 Rhinopithecus bieti | reverse complement strand
CTTGAAATCTGCAACGGGATACTTCTTCATGCAATGAAGCTTACCATGCCAAAGGAAATATCCTGAGATAAAAAGTAGAAAGAAGCTTTCTGAGAAACTTCTCTGGGATGTGTGAATTCATCTCACAGAGTTACACTTATGTTTCCTGGAGCAGTCGATTCACACTGTCTTTGAGGAACATGACAAGGGCTAACTTAGGTTGCATTGAGGCCTATGCTAACAAAGGAAATATCCTCAATTAAAATCTGAAAGAAGCTTTGGGAGAAACTTCTTTGTGAGATGTGA
>NW_016860964.1:0-1504 GCF_001698545.2 Rhinopithecus bieti | reverse complement strand
GGGAGGTGTGTGCATCTATGGTGTGTGTTGTGTTGTGTGTGTGTGGTGCCTGTATGGTATATGTGTGTGCTGTGTGGTGTCTGTGTTGTGTGTGTTTTGTGTGTGTGTGGTGTGTGTATATGTGGTCTGTGTGGTGTGTGTGTGCGGTGTGTATGTGTGTATGTGTGGTCTGTGTGTGGTGTGTCTGCATGTATCACTGAGTTTGAGGGAAGGTGTGCCACTGCTCCTGCTCTCCCTCCCTGTTCCCCTGCTGGAGTTGTCAATGGCCTGGAACTGTGTCTCTCTGGGTGTGTGCACCACGTGCATGCGGTTGGAGGAGCCAGTGGGACTCTGTCAGCAGAGGGAGAAATAGTGTCCACGGAGCCCAGCGGAGGCTTGGCACAGAATGGGGAGTGAGCAGAACTGCCAGCCCATACAGCAGCCTCTGTGCAGATGAGACAAAAGCACCCCCCACCTTGCCTAATCAGCTCTCCCAGGTCTGTGGTTTGGCAGGCAGATGGCACCCTGGTGTGAGTTTGAAAGGGGCACTCCTTACCCCAAATGGATGCAGCCCCACTAGCACACGCCCTGGGGAGGACAGCCCAGCAGGATTTCAGCCTCTCAGCCAGACCCCCTTGTGCAGTGCACGACCTGCCCAACCCTACATGGCAGCCCTCAATGAATGAAGGAATCCACAGTGCTGTATGCATGTGCCACTTCCGGAAGGGATGTGTCTCTGTGTGGGGGACAAAGGCATCCATGCTGTACAGGTCACAGTGCTCAGAGACCTGAGTTCAAAGCCCAGCCCCACTCTTTGGGCACCTTAGGGCTCAGGCAAATGATGGGACCTCTTGGAACCTCAGAGTCCTCATCTGAAATGAGTGTGTCAATACATATATATGTGGCCCGCAGAGATGACAGCTAGGAAAGTTGCAAAGCAAGTGAGGAAATGGGAGCATGTCTGGGGCTGCTGTTACTGCTAGGACAGAGAGTCTGGCTGTAATGACATGCCAGGGACACCCTGGCATGAAGGAAGGGAGAAAGGAGGCAGGTCAGACCAGGATCTGGTCTTCCCAGAGGAAGGAAACAGCAGGTGCACAGGCAGGAAGGTGGAGTGTCTTGAGGATGAACTTGGAAGGTATGAAGGGAAAAGGAAAGGATGAGAAGAGGAGCTCCTGGCAGAGTTGGGGTTTTATTCCAGGTGTGACGACACGGAACCAGAGTGTGGACAGGGGAGTGGTTGATGCCATTTGAACTGTTTCCTTTTTTTTTTTTTTTTTTGAAATGGAGTCTCACTCTGTCACCCAGGCTGGAGTGCAGTGGTGCGATCTCAGCTCACTGCAACCTCAGCCTCCTAGGTTCAAGCAATTCTCCTGCCTCAGCTTCCCGAGTAGCTGGAATTACAGGTATTTTTGTATTTTTAGTAGTGACAGGGTTTCACCATGTTTGCCAGGCTGGTCTTGAACTCCTGACCTCGAGTGATCCGCCTGCCTCAGTCTCCCAAAGTACTGTGATTACAGGCATG
>NW_016860963.1:0-1073 GCF_001698545.2 Rhinopithecus bieti | reverse complement strand
ACATTCACAGGTAAATTTCAGACTGTGTGACACTTCACCACCAATTCCATTATTCTCCAAAGGAAAAAAACATGATTTTAATATAAAATAAAAAAGTATACTTTTGGTGAATAATTACAAATGCAAGCTGGTCAAATAATTTAGTAGTTTACTTAATTTATTAAGTATCTAAATGAAATGATTCACTACTGTAGTCTTTTCCTCTTGCCTCCTCCCCACCTCCCCACAGGATATTAGATCAGAGGAGACTACACACATTTGCCAAGAATGTTCTTTGCATACACCTGGATGGTTGTTGCTACAATCTGCTGGGAATAATAACTCTCATCTCTCTGAGAGCCTGAAGCGAAGGCAGAGACCCTTGCCTGCTGTGTTTTTAAATATATCTTAATACTCTACAAATACTAAAGGGTTAGGAGTATATATAAGGGGCAGGTGTAACTCCATTTTGTGGAAGGCAGCCTTGACCATTACTAGGGACCAGCAAATGCCCCTTACCCGCATGGCAATTCTCAGACTATCTGAAGACAGAATTGTGGAGCTGCAGATTAAGATTGAGCATGTACTTGTACATTTCACTCAGACCAATAAAACATAATTTAGAATTTAAATGTGGAGAGGTTCCTAATAACATTTTCTGCATATACTATTTTTTTTCTGCACATGTCGGGATTTCCATAGTAAACATGCTAAAGTTCTCCCATTTCAGCTTCTGGTCCAGCTTTGATAATTTCAGTTCCACTGACTGCATAATAAATAAAACTATCCAAGAAGTTCAAACTTTCTCGACTGAATTCCAGAGTGCAGTGTTAATATCCTTTTGTAGTTACAATTACAGCGTTATAATCAACAAGTTCTAAATTCCTAGACATTGAACACATCACCCAAGTTCAGACAAGGATTCAGCTTAAGCAAAATCATTATCATGTGATTGGAGAAATAATTTGTAAATTGGTTTTGCTATTGAACACAGTGTGAAATGGTGCCCTCCAGAGCTGGGCAGCCAGGTATTACTCCCCCCTTCCTATTAAATAATTTTTTTTCCCATTTGAAATTTCTTAAGCACAATCCCA
>NW_016860962.1:0-2071 GCF_001698545.2 Rhinopithecus bieti | reverse complement strand
CCCCACTAAGTCATTCTTCAAAACAGTATCATCCTGATACCAAAATCATGCAAGGACATCACAAAGAAAGGAAGCTACAAGATAATAGCTTTGATTAATGTGAACACAAAAATCCTAAACAAAATATTAGCAAACCATCCATGAGCACATCAAAAAGATAATTTGTCATGATGAAGTGAAATTTATTCCAGGAATTCAACTACAGTTGCATATTTGCAAATCAATGAAAGTGATTCACCACATAAACAGAATTAGAAACAAAATGTTATGAGCATCTAAAAGATGCATTAAAAGTATTTAATAAAATCCAACATGTCCTCATGATAAAAAACCCTTAATAAACTAGACATTGAAGGAACATACTTCAAAATAATAAGAGCCATCTGTGACAAACCCACAGGCTACATCATACTGAGTGGGAAAATATTGAAAATATTCTCACTAAGAACTAGAACAAGACAAGGATGTTGGCATTCACCACTCCTTTTCAACATGGTACTCAAAATCATAGAGCATTCAAGCAAGCGAAAAAAATAAAAGTCATCCAAATTGAAAAAAAAAGAAAGTCAAATTAGCTCTGTTTGCTTATGACATGATCTTATATCTAGGAAATTCTACAGACTTTTTCAAAAGACTCCTAGACTGGATGACTGACCTCAAGAAAGTTTTAGGATACACAATCAATGTAAAAATATTAGCATTGCCATACACCAACACTATACAGGCTGAGAAATAATGAAGAACTCAAACCCATTTATGAGAGCCACACACAAAAAATAAAATAGATAGAAATATAATTAACCAAAGAGGTTGATATGGTTTGGCTGTGTCCCCACCAAAATCACATCTTGAATTCCCACATGTTGTGGGAGGGACTCAGTGACAGGTAATTGAATCATAGGGACAGGTCTTTCCCATGCTGTTCTCATGATAGTGAATAACATCTCAGGAGACCTGATGGTTTTATAAGAAGGAGTTTCCCTGCATGAGCTCTTTTTACCTGCTGCCATTCATGTAAGATGTGACTTGCCTCTCCTTGCATTCCACCATGATTGTGAGGCCTCCCCAGACACGCAGAAAAGTCCATTTCACCCTATTTACCTTTATAAATTAACCAGTCTCAGGTAGGTCTTTATCAGCAGTGTAAAAAATGGACTAATGCAGAGGTGAAAGCTCCTACAAGGAGAATTACAAAACACTAATGAAAGAAACAATAGATGACACAAACAAATTGAAAAACATTTCATATTTATGGATTGAAAGAATCAATATAAAATGACCATACCGTCCAAAGCAATCTACAGGTTCAATATAATTTCTGTCAAAACAACTAATGTCATTTTTTCACAGAATTAGAAAAAACAATCACAAAATTCATAAGAGCCTGAATAGCCAAAGCAACCCTAAGCAAAAAGAAAATAGTGGAGTAATTACATTATCTGACCTCAAATAATACTACAAAGCAACAGTGACTTAAATGGTATGGTCCTGGTCCAAAAATAGACACACAGATCAGAATAGAGAACCCATAAATGAAGTTGTGCACCTACAACCAACTGATCTTTGACAAGGCTGACAAAACTAAACAATGGGAAAAACTTGTATTTTATTAAATGGTGCTAGAAAAATTTTCTAGCCACATGAAGAAGAATAAAACTAGATCACTATCTCTCACCATATACAGAAGTTAACTCAAGGTGAATTAAGACCTAAATCTAAGACTTAAAACTATAAAGTCCTAGAAGAAAACCTAGAAAATACCTTTTAGGACATTGGTCTAGCCAAACAATTTATGACCGTGACCCCAAAAGCAAATGCAAAAGAAGCAAAAATAGACAAATGGGACTTAATCAAACTAAGAAGCTTCTGCCCAGCAAAAAATAATAATCAACAGACTAAACAGACAGTGTAGAACATGGGATAAAATATTTGCAAATGATGCCTCTGACAAAGGACTAATATCCAGAGTCTATAATGAACTTCAAAAACTCAACAAGAAGAAAACAAATCCCATTTAAAAATGGGAAAAGAACATGAACAGACTTTTTTAAACATAAGACATACAAGTGGG
>NW_016860960.1:0-1074 GCF_001698545.2 Rhinopithecus bieti | reverse complement strand
TTTGTTTTTTTCTTGTAAATTTGTTTGAGTTCTTTGTAGGTTCTGGATATTAGCCTCTGTCAAATGAGTAGATTGCAAAAATTTTTTCCCCATTCATGTCTAAAACACCAAAAGCAATGGCAGCAAAAGCCAAAATTGACAAATGGGATCTAATTAAACTAAAGAGCTTCTGCACAGCAAAAGAAACTACCATCATTTTAGCTATTTCTAAATATAGACGTGCAGAAAATCACTTTTCCATGAGTTCAAATTCCAGTTTGAACTATGTTAAGAGCTTTTCCCTAATTCATGTTGATTGACTATTTGAATGGACATTTTCTAATTGTTTTATGTCTTTTAACTGTTGCACATGATTTCAGAGCACAAATCTCAAAAGAGATTTCACATCTGTTCTCTGTTCTTTCACTGGTCTTGGTCACACAGATCACATTATTACAATCCCTGTCCCCAAAACGTACATCAGGGATGTTGCTATTTCATTTGTAAGGTTTTAGGTGAGTCACTCTTACATCATCCAGGTTTGCCTTAGCTGGTTATGTAAGAGGCCACATGGTGAACATAATTCGAGTTTTAAATACTTCAAATTGTAAGAATAAATGACTGTTTCTAAGTGAATGATAGAAGTTGTTTTTTTTTCTCTCTCTCTATCTATCTTTCTCTCCAGGAATTCCCAATCAAAATGCAATGGTTTCATTTTCTTTAATTCATCAGTTAGGTCATTTTTGGGTCTGTCTATAAATTTCAACGTAGGGTTACTGCTTACATAGTTGAGCTTACTTCTAAATGGAAATATTTTTATAAGCAGGTTGACCACCCTAACTGATAATTCAATTTAAATGCCATACCCTAAACAATCATCAAATGAATTCAAGTGAGGGAAGAAGTCCAGATGCTCCAGAAAGCACTGGGGGTTCTCCCTCATAACTAACATTTGAACCCATACCTCTAATTTTCAACTGAAGCATGGCTTTGTCTAGAAGTTCCTGTTACCACAACAATCATCTAGTAAAACATTTTTCATAAAATACTTTCAGTAAAAAAATAAACAAGTAAGACTATATGAATCTTATATCT
>NW_016860959.1:0-2073 GCF_001698545.2 Rhinopithecus bieti | reverse complement strand
CTTGTTTTGTAGATGGGGGTTTCACCATGTTGGCCAGGCTGGCCTCAAGTGATTGGCCCGCCTCCCAAAGTGCTGGGATTACAGGTGTGAACCACCGCGCCCGGTCTGATACCTAATAATTTTTAAAATTGAATCTGTCCTTACGAGTTTGAAACATCACATTTATAAATCAATGTGGAGGGCAAAGAAGAAAATGTTAGGGGGACACATACAAGATTGCAGTCCAGGGTAAATTTGTTTTATCACTTCCCATCCCCACTCCTTCAACAGATTTTCAGTCCTAGATCTCTTTTTCCCTTAAGAAAAGGCAGCTGTGTGTGGTGTCTTTTTTCTTACCCTGTGTGTTTGGTTTCTGTTAGGTACAGGCTTTCTGTTGGCACCAATGAGAAGATCCAGCTGAGCTCCCTCATTGCTGCATTTCAAGTCACCAGAGACCTGATTGTTGCAGAGGCCTAGATGCTCCGAGGGCTGTTCACAATTCTCAGGGCTCCGCAGTGATGGAAGAACAGAGGACAGTTCCGGGATGAACTGCAGCCTGGGGTCGTGGGATGAACCAGTCACCCTTAATCTTGGAAAAGCTCCCTTCCAGGACAGGATGGGCAGGCATGTTTAAAAGTACCATTTTTGTGGTGGTTTGGAGCAGGGATGTACAAAATACTTTTAATGTATAACTCATACTGCCCATCTTTTATAGGGGAAAAAATAACCTTTTTTATTTTAAAGTTATAAGGCTTTTACCTTTTAGTTGCTTGGATGACAGGGAATTAGCCTACCCCATTTTGGTCTGGAACAGAAGACTTTCAAATCTAATATGGTCCAAGTGTCTTCCTACTCAAGGTAAACATCATCTCCAAAATTACATTTACGATTCTAATATTTGGCATTGTGTCTTTATCTAATTTAAACAGATGTTAACGGACGTCTGGCCAAAACTATTATACTTTTATAAGATGAGCTGAATTCTCTGACTTTAAAAACTGGTCTTTTTATTTACCCTCTGTGGTAGAAGAGTTACCAGCAGGTTCCAAATTGATGTGGATGATAGGAAAAAAAATTTAATTTTAAATATAATATAGAGCCTTAAACTATGCCATTTTGAGGGGCAGAGGCTATATAAAACACACTTGTTTTCATGCAGGAGAGGGACAAGGAAGATTGAGCCTGACTATAAACCTAGAACTGCGGGAGGACTGGGACTTTTGTACAAATTTCACATTTATTTTATAGCAATCATACTGCATTTGTGTTAGTGTTCTTTATAATAAAAGACAAAGCAGCCTGCTGGCTGGCTGTGTTACAACTGATTCTTCCTTAGACAGGTAGAAAGATGCTGACTTTGTCAAACTTGCATTTATATGAAAACCTTCCGTCTCTAATATCACAGAATAAACTTTCTTTGGATGCTGTTCTTTATATAAGTGTCAAATTCTTAAACTGTCTAATGGAAAAAGTCACTATTCCCTTTATTCATGGAGGACTCACCTCCTTAAGGACAGTGGCAAAGTTTGAAGCTAAATCTGATGGCCAACCAGGCCTCAAACCACCCAGAGGCTCAGCCTCTGCTGTACCTGGAACTTCAAGATGACCATGAAATGCAAACGTTGGCCAGTTGCTTCCCAGCTCTTCCACTGTACTACTTGTTTTATCTGTTTATTTTTTGAGGCAAGATCATGCTCTGTCACCCAGGCTGGAATACTGTGACACGATCATGGCTCACTACAGCCTCCATGTCCCAGGCTGGAGCAGTTCTCTCACCTCAGCCTCCTGAGTAGCTGGAACCACAGAACCACAGGTACATGCCACCACATCCTCAGCCCCGTGAGTAGCTGGGGCTACCGTGCATACCACCACCACACTAAGTTTTTTGGCTATTTTTTTTTTTTTGAAATAAAGATGGGGTCCCATCTCACTCTGTTGCCCAGGCTGATCTTGAACTCCTGGGCTCAAGCAGTCCTCCCACCTCAGCCTCTCAAAGTGCTGGGATTACAGGCATGCCATCACACCCAGCCCTGCTTGTTTTAAAAGGGGACCTTTTTTTTTCTTAATAGAAAAAAATGAAACAGAGCCAAAAGC
>NW_016860958.1:0-1054 GCF_001698545.2 Rhinopithecus bieti | reverse complement strand
TTGGTCTGTCACCTAGGCTGGAGTGCAGTGGCACGATCTCAGCTCACCGCAACCTCTGCCTTCCAGGTTCAAGTGATTCTCCCGCCTCCACCTCCCGAGTAGCTGGGACTACTGGTGCACACCACCATGCCCGACTACTTTTTCTGTTTTTAGTAGAGACGGGGTTTCCTCATATTGGCCAGGCCGGTCTCAAACTCCTGAGCTCGTGATCTGCCTGTCTTGGCCTCCCAGAGTGTTGGGATTACAGGCGTGAGCTACCATGCCTGGCCTACAAATTGTCTTTTTTTTTTAACTTTTTATTTCCTGAACAACACCGATGTACAGAAATCATCTTTAAATATGGCACTCTGAAAGCTGCTGGTTGAGTTTAAGACTCCCCAGAAATATAGAAGGAGGTCAAGGAGAATTAAAACAAGCCATTCTGGCCAGGCTCGGTGGCTCACACCTATAGTCCCAGCACTTTGGGAGGCTGAGGTGGGCGGATCATCTGAGGTCAGGAGTTCCAGACCAGCCTGGCTAACATGGTGAAACCCCGTCTTTACTAAAAATATAAAAAAGTTAGGTGGTACACCTGTAATGCCAGCTGCTTGGGAGGCTGAGGCAAGAGAATGGCTTGAACCTGGGGGTCAGAGGTTGCAGTGAGCCGAGATTGCGCCCCTGCACTCCAGCCTGGGGAACAGAGTGGGACTCCATCTCAAAAAAAAAAAAAAAAAAAAAAAGAAACTAGCCATTTTCTGGTCAGGTGTGGTGGTTTACGCCTGTAATACCAGCACTCTGGGATGGCAAGGTGGGTGGATTACCTGAGGTCAGGAGTTTGAGACCAGCCCGGCCAACATGGTAACACCTCGTCTCTACTAAAATACAAAAGTTGGCCGGGCACCAGTGGCTCACACCTGTAATCCCACCACTTTGGGAGGCCAAGGTGGGTGGATCACCTGAGATCAGGAATTCGAGACTGGCCTAGCTAACATGGTGAAACCCCATCTCTACTTCCCGAGTAGCTGGGATTACAAGCACCCACCACCACGCCTGGAAAAATTCGAAAACTAGCCAG
>NW_016860957.1:0-233 GCF_001698545.2 Rhinopithecus bieti | reverse complement strand
GGCCGAGACGGGCGGATCATGAGGTCAGGAGATCGAGACCATCCTGGCCAACACGGTGAAACCCCATCTCTACTAAAAATACAAAAATTAGCCAGGCATGGTGGCACATGCCTGTAATCCCAGCTATTCGGGAGGCTGAGGCACAAGAAGAACCTGGGAGGCAGAGGTTACAGTGAGCCGAGATCATGCCGCTGCACTATAGCCTGGGTGACAGAGTGAGGCTCTTGTCTCAT
>NW_016860956.1:0-833 GCF_001698545.2 Rhinopithecus bieti | reverse complement strand
CTCTTTCTTTCTCTCTCTCTTTCTTTCTCTTTCTTTCTTTCTTTCTCTTTCTTTCTTTCTTTCTTTCTTTCTTTCTTTCTTTCTTTCTTTCTTTCTTTCTTTCTTTCTTTCTTTTCTTTTCTTTCTTTTCTTTCTTCTCTCTCTCTCTCTTTTTCTTTCTTTCTTTTTCTTTCTTTCCTTCCTTCTTTCTTTCGACAGGGTCTCTGTTTGTTGCTCAGGTTGGAGTGCAGTGGTGTGCTCATAGCCCACTGCAGCCTCAACCTCTTGGGCTCAAGGGATCCTGCTACATTGCCTAGACTGGTCTTCACTGCCTCAGCACAAATGATCCTCTCACCTCAGCCTCTCAATTAGTTGGCATTACAGGCACACCCACATCACCCACCACGTCTGGCTATTGTTATTGTTTTCTGTTTTTATTTATTTATTTAGAGATGAGGTCTCACTATGTTGCCCAAACTGGTCTTAATCTCCTGGCCTCAAGCAATCTTTCTGCCTTGGCCTCCCAAATTGCTGGGATTACAGGTGTAAGCCACTGTACCTGGCCAATCATCACTTCTTAACCTCTTTCCTTCCCCCACTAGACTGTAAGTTCCCTGAGGGCTGGTGGACATCTTTTTTGCAATAATGCCTGCCCTCTCACTCAGGAACAGCCTTGTTACAAAATAGCATCACATATGCTACAAAGGAGCTATGGAATAAAGTAACAAATGTCCTACTTTATTATTTACATTTCTGATTTAATTTAGAGATATAAAATCCTGTTTCTAATGCAGTTATTTTTTCTTCTGACATGGTAGGCTATTTAAGAGCTGTTTGCATACCCTGGATAAAGT
>NW_016860955.1:0-1278 GCF_001698545.2 Rhinopithecus bieti | reverse complement strand
TGTGGATTCATCTCTCAATCTTAAGCCTGTATTTTGATTAAGCAGGTTGGAGTCACTCTTTTTGCATAAACTGCAAAGGGATATTTGAAAGACCATTGACTGTGGGGGAAAAACTGAATATCTCAGATAAAAACGAGAAGGAAGCTATCTGTGAAACTGCATCATGATGTGTAAATTCATCCCACAGTGCTAAACCTTTCTTTTGATTCAGCACGTTGGAGACACTCCTTTTGCAGAATCTGAGAAGTTATGTTCAGAGCCCATTGAGACCTGTGGGAAAAAAGAGAATATCCCCAGATAAAAACAAGAAAGAAGCTATTGGTACAACTTCTTGGTGATGTGTGGATTCATCTGACAGAGTTAAACCTTTCTTTTGATTCAGCAGGTTGATAACACTCTTGGTGTAGAATCTGTGACAAGCTATTTGTGAGCCTATTGAGGCCTATGGGGCAGAACTAAATATCTTCAGATGCAAACTTGAAAGAAGCTACCTGTGAAACTGCTTCAAGATGATGGGATTCATCTCACAGAGTTAAACATTTCTTTTGAATCAGCATGTTGGAAACACTATTTTTGTAGGATTTGTGAAGAAACATTTGTGAGCCCATTGAGGACTGTGTGGAGAAACCAAATATCCCCAGATAAAAAGTAGAAAGAAGCTATTTGTGAAACTGCTTGGTGATGTGTGGATTCATCTCATAGAGCTACAACTTTCTGTTGATTCCCCAGTTTGGAAACACTCTTTTGTATAATCTGTGAAGGTACATTTAATAGCCCATTGAGGCCTATGGGGAGAAGCAGAATATCCCAAGATAAAAGTAGAAAGAGGCTATCTTTGACACTGTTTTGTGAAGTGTTGATTCATCTCACAGAGTTACAACTTTCTTTTGATTTAGCTTTTGGAAACATTCTTTGTATAGAATCTACTAAGAGACATTTGGGAGACCGTTGAAGCCTAGGGGAAAACCATATATTCCCAGATAAAAACAGGAAAGTAGATATCTGTGAAACTGCTTCATGATGTGTGGATTCATCCCACAGTGATAAAGCTTTCTTTTGATTCAGCAGGTTGAAAAAACTCTTTTTGTAGAATCTGCAAAGGCACATTTGGGAGCCCATTGATGCCTGTAGGAAAAAGCTAATATCCTGAGATAAAAACTAGAAAGAAGCTACCTGTGACTGCTTGGTGATGTCTGTATTTATCTCACAGAGTTCAACCATTTTTTCATTCATCAGGTTTAAAATACTCTTTTTGTACAATCTGCTAAGAGACAATAT
>NW_016860954.1:0-232 GCF_001698545.2 Rhinopithecus bieti | reverse complement strand
TTGGCTCAAAGTAACCTCTGCTTCCCAGGCTGAAGCGATTCTCCTGCCTCAGACTTCCAAGTAGCTGGGACCTTGCTTGGCTAATTTTTGTATTTTTTGTAGAGGCTAATTTTTGTATTTTCTGTCAAGGCAGGGTTTTGCCATGTTGTCCAACCTCCCAAAGGGCAGGGATTACAGGCATGAGCCACCATGCCCGGCCCTGTTTTAACATATCTGAACAGATTAAAACATA
>NW_016860953.1:0-832 GCF_001698545.2 Rhinopithecus bieti | reverse complement strand
GTGAGGATATTTTGTTGTTGTTTAGGCTTTTCTTTTCATGTCAATAGTTTTGGGGGAGAAGGTGGTGTTTGGCTGCATGGAAAAGTTCTTTAGTGGTGATTCTGAGATTTTGGTGCACCTATCATCTGAGCAGTGAGCAGTGTACACTGTGCCCAGTGTGTAGTCTTTTATCCCTCACACCACTTCCACCCTTCCCCCAAAGTCCTCAAAGTCTATTATATCATTCTTATGACTTTGCATCCTCATAGCTTAGCTCCCACTTACAAGTGAGCATACACGGTGCTTGGTTTTCCATTCTTGAGTTATTTCACTTAGAATAATGGTCTCCAACTCCATTCAGGTTGCTGTGAATGCCATTATTTCATTCATTTTTATGGTTGTGTAGTATTCCATGATACATACAGGAATGCTATATATATATGGGATTGCCGGATCAAATAGTAGTTCTACTTTGAATCTTCATGCTGTTTCCCATAGTGGTTGTCCAGTTCAAATTCCCCTCAGCCATGTAAAAGTGTTCCCTTTTCATCGTATCAATACCATCATCTGTTATTTTTCAATTTTTTAATTATGGTTATTCTCGTAGGAGTAAGGTGGTATCTCACTGTGGTTTTAATTTACATTTCCCTGATAATTAGTGATGTTAAGTATTTTTTCATATGCTGGTTGGCCATTTGTATATCTTCTTTTGAGAACTGTCTGTTCACGTCCTTTGCCCACTTCTTGATGGGATTATTTGTTTTTTTCTGGCTGATTTGTATGAGTTCCTTGTAGATTCTGGATATTAGTCCCTTGTCAGATGCATAGTTTGTGAATATTTTCTCCCACTCTA
>NW_016860952.1:0-832 GCF_001698545.2 Rhinopithecus bieti | reverse complement strand
AAACACACACACACACACACAAACACACACACACACACATTTTGCTGAATCATTTGAGAGTACAGTGCAGATATTATGACACTTACTCCTAAATATATAAGCATTTGTCTTCTAAGAATAAGGACATTCTTCTACATAACATCAATACCATTATTAAACCTAAGAGTCCATAATACCACCTAATATCCAGTTTATTCTTAAATGAAATTTCCCTAAGTGTCCCAAGAATTTTTTTTTTTGAGACAGAGTCTCACTCTGTCACCCAGGCTGGAGTGTAGTGGCGTGATCTCGGCTCACTGCAACCTCTGCCTCCCGGGTTCAAGCAATTCTCCTCCCTCAGCCTCCCAAGTAGCTGGGACTACAGACACCTGCCACCATGCCCAGCTCATTTTTTGTATTGTAGTAAAGACGGGGTTTCACCATGTTGCCCAGGGTGGTCTGGAACTCCTGAGCTCAGGCAATCTGCCCACCTTGGCCACTCAAAGTGTTACCAAGAATATCTTTATAGCTGGTTTTTGTTTGTTTTGAGCTAGATTTCATTCAAGGTTCATGCATTTGGTTGTGATGTTTCTTGGTATTTTTTGAGACTTCTTGATAGATAACCTGTCATGCATTGATAAGAGGTTTATATCCTAATCACATTTTGGACATTTTTATCTCTGAACAATAGCTTTTGTCATTGTTTGTTGCCTGCTCATAGGAACACTCTTAATAACAGTCTTCTCATTTAAAAAGTTTTAAAATAGTTATTCAGGAGATTCCTTTTACACATTTCTTTATTCCTTTATTAAGGGCCTACTATGCACCAGACATCATTTTTCTAGGTGATTGG
>NW_016860951.1:0-833 GCF_001698545.2 Rhinopithecus bieti | reverse complement strand
TTATTATTTTCATTTGTATTTGTTCTGTGTCCAAAAAACTCACCATATTCTTTAGAAAGTTTACATCTCTGAAGTTCTGTATGGGTTCATATTCTTTAATTCATTGAGTCTCTTCATAAAGGATGGGGATTGAGACAAGGGGAAAGAAAAACCTTTGAAAATTCTTAATATGAGAAATATAAGGAAATTTTCAAAAGGGCAGGTATATATATAATTTCATGCACAAAAGTCAAATTTAAATGGGTCAAGGACTTAAATGAAAGCAAAACTTTTAAAGTCTTAGAAGAAAATAGGGAAATACAGATGAAAACCACATGGTAACATTCATATGTTGGATAAGAATTGGTGAGGACAGGGTGCCAGAAGAACTCTCATGAAATTATAGTAGCAGTGTAAATTGGTACAGCCACCTTAGAAAATAAGTCATTGTTACCTAATAAGTTTTAAAGTATGTAGTCTCTGCAATTTATAGTTTCACCCTAAAGAAATGTTGGTACAAATATACCAAGGAAATCAATTACAAGAATCTTCATGGAAGCATTATTTGCACCTGAGGAAAAAAATGCTGGAAACAACTCAAAGGCCCACCAACAGAATGGACAAAATGAATACTTCCATACAACGTAATATTGTGAAGGAGTGAGTGTGATCTACAGTCACAAGCATCAGCAGGAACCAATGTCAAATAGACTGTTTTGCTTGTTGATTTAAGTTCCTTACAGGTGCTGGATATTTGATCTTTGTCAGATGCACAGTTTGCAGGTGTTCTTCCCCCATTCTGTAGGTTGTATGTTTACTCTGTTGATAGTTTCTTTTACTGTGCAGGAGCTCTT
>NW_016860950.1:0-827 GCF_001698545.2 Rhinopithecus bieti | reverse complement strand
ATCCACAAAACAGTCTTAGCAAACTGCTCCATTAAAAGAAAGGTGTAATTCTGTGAGGTGAATTCACACATGACAAAGAACTTTCTCAGAAAACTTTTCTAGTTTTATGTGAGGATATTTCCTTTGTCACCATAGGCTTCAATCAGATCCAAAATATCCTTTCTCAGATTCCCCCAAAACAGTGATACCAAATGATCCATGAGACGATTCATGTAACTCTGAGAGATGAATTAACACATCACAGAGCAGTTCCTTAGAAAACTTCTTTCTCATTATATCTGAGGGTATTTCCTTTTTCACTATAGGCCTCAATATGCTCCCATATATCACATTGCAGATGCCAAAAAACAGTGTTAGCAAACTGCTTCATGGAAAGAAAAGTGTAACTGTGTGAGATGAATTCACACATGAAAAAATGGTTTATCAGAAAGCTTCTTTCCAGTTTTATCTAAGAATTTTCCATTTTCACTATAGGCCTCAATGTGCTCCGTATTATAACATTGAGGATTCCATGAAAACCCTGTTAGGGAACTGCTCCATGAAAAGAAAGGGGTGACTCTGTGAGATGAATTCACACAACACGAGCAGCATTCTCATTTAGCTTCTTTCTAGTTTTTAACTGAGGATATTTCCTTTTCGACCATCAGCTTCCATGCGCTCCCAAATATCCCTTCTCAGACAAAAACAGTGAGGCCAAATTGCTCTCTCTACAGAAAGCTTTACCTGTATGAGATGAATGATTACTTCACAAAGCAGTTTTCAGAAACATTCTCCTGTTTTACCTGAGGATATTTCCTTTTCCAACATTGGCCTCTATCTGCTCCTGA
>NW_016860949.1:0-233 GCF_001698545.2 Rhinopithecus bieti | reverse complement strand
GAGACGGAGTCTCCCTCTGTTGCCCAGCCTGGAGTTCAGTGGCGCGATCTCAGCTCACTGTAAGCTCCCCCTCCTGGGTTCACGCCATTCTCCTGCCTCAGCTTCCCAAGTAGCTGGGACTACAGGCGCCCGCCACCTCACCAGGCTAGTTTTTTGTATTTTTTAGTAGAGACCGGGTTTCGCCGTGTTAGCTAGGTTGGTCTCGATCGCCTGACCTCGCGATCCACCCGTCT
>NW_016860948.1:0-1340 GCF_001698545.2 Rhinopithecus bieti | reverse complement strand
CTGGGTGCACCCTTCCCTCTGTTGCCTAGACTGGCCTGCCCACCCCTCCTGAGGGAATCCCCTGAGTGCCCCAGGCAGGCTCAGGCCTCTCTGTCCCAGTGTGCAGGGCAGGCCTAGCTGTCTCCTCTTCCACAGTCAGTCCTGCCTTCCTACAGCAGCAGCCATAGCAGACACTGCCGAGGGCCCTTCTGAGCCAGGCTGCATATTTGCCTATGTCAGCACACTCTGCTCACAGCAGCTCTCTGCAGAAGGAGCTGTCAGAATTCCCATTTGCCAGATTCGTAAACAGAGATTCAGAGAGGGGAAGTCACTTGCCTGAAGCTGCAAAGCAGGGAAGTGCAGAGCAGGGCTCTCCTGGGGACGTGCATGCTCTGAAATGCACAGGGGCGGCCGAGTTAGGGGAAGGGGGCCCAGGACCTGTCCTGTGGTCCCTGCCCAGGCCAGGACTCACTTCCCCCACTGCCAGTCATCCCCAGGCCTTGGTGCCGCCGGGCAGCCGTGCCAGGGGCCCATTCTGACATTTGTCAACGCTGGCTCTGTGAAGGGTTTAATTAACTTCCTGTTTCAATGGGGGGATAATGAGTTTTAAACACCACGTGACTCCATAAGGAGGTCAGGCGGCAGCGAAGATGTCAAAATAAATTAAGTTAGGAATCGGGAGGCCACCCGCCGTGGGGGGTGGTCTGGCCGGCTCTGGGATGCTGAGCCACCCTGGGCGGGGGCTGCTGCTGTGGCCCCGTCGTCACTGGGGCTGATTCTGGCTTTGGAGATGCAGCTCCCGCAGTCCCACCCTCAGCCAGGGACCCATCTGATCTATCAGACATCCGAGGACAGCAGAAAGCGGGCTTGGCCCGGGACCACGCTGGACAAGCCCCTCTCCTGTGGGTCTCACAAGCTTTGCCCTCCAAGAGCCAATGGCCAGGCTTTTGCCTGGAGACCGTCCTTGGATATCAGCCGAGAGTGACCTTTTCACACCACTGCCCATCCGTCCCATTTATCTGGTGGGGCAAGGTGATACCAGTGCAGACAGGAAATCTTATCTGGACATTTCTTAATCTCTGAGAGTGTGGGTCACGTACATCACAGATAGGACTCGCTTCCTTCCTCTCTCTCTCTCCTCTCCCTCCTTTCCTTCCTTCCTTCCCTCCTCCTCCTCCTCCTCCTTCTCCTCCTCCTTCAGGAGTCTCACTCCACCCCCAGGCTGGAGTGCAATGGTGCAATCTCGGCTCACTGCAACCTCCACCTCCCGGGTTTAAGTCATTCTTCCTGCCTCAGCCTCCCAAGTAGCTGGGATTACGGGCACCTGCCACCATGTCCAGCTACTTTTTGTATTTTAGTAG
>NW_016860947.1:0-1089 GCF_001698545.2 Rhinopithecus bieti | reverse complement strand
TGCTGGTGGTTACCTGGTGACGGAGAGCAGAGATGGCCATACGTCCCCTGCTGTCACTGTGCTGGTGGTTACCTGGTGACGGAGAGCAGAGATGGGCATACGTCCCCTGCTGACAATGTGCTGGGCAGGGTGGGAGAAGCCAGGGTGTTGGGAGGTTGATCCTGTACAGTTTATTAGAACTAGCTTTATGGGTGGGATGCAGTGGCTCACACTTGTAATCCTAGCACTTCAGGAGGCCGAGGCCAGAGGATTTCTTGGCCCAGGAGTTTGAGACCAGCCTGGGCAACATAGTAAGACCTCGTCTCTACAAAAAGTTAAAAAATTAGTCTGATGCAGAAGAATCACTTCATCCCAGGAGGTCGAGGCTGCAGTGAGCCAAGATCATGCTATTGCACTTCAGCCTGGGCAACAGAGCAAGACCCTGTCTCCAAGAAAAAAAAAAGCCAAGAACAACAACAACAAAAAACTAGCTTTGTGGTGAATAAAAATGGCTTTCTTTTTTCTTCCCAGCTGTAGAGGAAAAGAGAATTTTTAAAAATCTTTCTGAGTTTTTTTCCCCAGCGTTTAGGATGACCTGCTATTTCAGGGTTAACCATTAATATCCCAGTAGTTATTAAAAGAAAGAGAGCAGACCTGAGACATATACAGCTTATGACATGTGAGAGAAAATGGCAGAAGAACACTTGAATATGTAGAATATGAGACACCTATTGTTTTCCAGCTAATGCTCTGAGTTATTTAGGCAAATACTTAAATGCAGGATGCACAAATCATGAGTGTACATTGTTAGGGACGTTCAGCAACTGGACACACACACCACCAGCACCCAGATCAAGATGCAGAATTTCCCCAGCATCTCAGGAGCCCTTCTGGGCACAGACCCCAGGGTACCCACTCTCTTGGCTTTTAACATAATCAGGCTTGCCTATTTCTGGACATTCTATTTATGTAATGCTCCAATGATGTTGAGTATCTTTTTGTGTGCTTGTTCACCATCTGCATATTTTCTTTGATGAAATCTTTTCAAACCTTTGCCAGCTTTTAAAAATTGGGTTTTGGCCGGGCACGGTGGCTCAAGCCTGTAATCCC
>NW_016860946.1:0-1057 GCF_001698545.2 Rhinopithecus bieti | reverse complement strand
TAAATAAATAAATAAATAAATAAATAAATAAATAAATAAATAAAGATACAGCTTTTCAGGCCGGGCAGGGTGGCTCACACCTGTAATCCCAGCACTTTTGGGGGCTTAGGCGGGTGGATCACTTGAGATCAGGAGTTTGAGACCAGCCTGGCCAACGAGTGAAACCTCGTTTCTACTAAAAATACAAAAATTAGCTGGGCGTGGTAGTGCGTGCCTGTAATCCCAGCTATTTGGGTGGCTGAGGCAGGAGAATCGCTTGAACCCAGGAGACAGAGGTTGCAGTGGGCCGAGATTGTGCTACTGCACTCTAGCCTGGGCGACAGAGCCAGACTCTGTCTCAAGAAAAAAAAAAGATTTTCAGAACAGATAAAAACAAAATAAAACTGTGTAATTATAAAATATTTATAGTTCTAATAAGCTGAAAAATAGTATGAAATGAAAAGTAAACTGGTGCTTAAAATAATAGATTATATTGTCTTCATGATGCAGCTATAGGGACAGCTCTCATTTATTGAAAGTACTCGTGGGTTATTTTTGGAGAAAAATAATTGATGAAAATTAGTATCGCAACTTATTTAATCAAACCTAAAAAGGAAATGGAATGTGAGGAGAGATAGGATGATTCCTTCAAGGGAGCGTGAGATTGAGAAAATGTTTCTTTTGAAAGGGAAATATTTGAGCAGTTTAAGTGCTATTAGGAAGACTTAGGAAGGTAGAAGCAGTTACAGATTCTTGTTTACAAGTGCATAATTGGGGGAGTGAAGTCCCTGAGAAGCAAGTTGCCTCAAAACACAGTATGACTGTTCAGTTTTAGGAGTAGTCAGAAAGACATTTCCCATGGCTGTAACAGGAAGAAAGGAGGTAAGAATGGGTATAGATTTTCGCACATTTGCAGATTTGGGTGTCAGAAAGTTGAAGGTGTTTCTGTCAGACATCTTATGTTTTCTGTGAACTAGAAAATAAGGTCATCTTCTGAGAGTTAGAATGGAGATGGTTGTTGTAGGAGATTAGAAAAATACTGGGCCGGGCGCGGTGGCTCAAGCCTGTAATCCCAGCA
>NW_016860945.1:0-1503 GCF_001698545.2 Rhinopithecus bieti | reverse complement strand
TCTAACACAGTTCCTTCACGAATCTGAATCCAAGACGGATGTATACAGTCTAACACAGTGGTTCTCAAAGCTTGGTTCCGGGATTAGCCTCAGCATCACCTGGGAACTTGTTAGGAATGCAGATTCTCAGACACCCCAGATTTACTGAATCAGAGATTCTGAGGGTGGGGGCCCAAAAATCCAGCTTTTACAAGCCGTACAGGAGATTCTAATGTACTCTCAAGTTTGAGCATCACTGATCTCGTAGGACAAAGATGCAGAGCAGCTGGAAGGCAGGCAAGGCAGAATCCAGAGAGAACAGACAGAGAGGAAAGAGCTGTTCGCAGGACATCTCTGTATCAGAACAGATCTGCAGATTGAGACACTACTAGGAAGAGCCACGAGGGTTCAACCTTGTCAAGACAGTGAAATGATTTGTTTCTTATGGATCTGTCAGATGCCAGGCATGAAACCAGGCCATCTGGGCCATCTTGGCTCTGCTACTAACCAGCCGTGTGATCTTAACCATGGCCCTTTACCTCTCAAACCTATTTCTTTACCCACAGAGGCTGCACTGAGGGTCCAGCCCTCAGGTAGAGTTCCCTACCGTGGTGCAGGACTCTCCCAGTGACTCATCCCTACCTTTATTTCTACTTCACTGAGAAAATGAGAGCAATGAGAAGAGAACTGAAGAGAACTGAACCCAGGACTGAACCTTAGGGTACTTCAGCATTAAGAGGCCTGAGAGGCGACCGGTCACATCCGCAGAACTCCGTTCCATATCCACCACCAGCCAACATGTGCACTCACACTCAGGCTCCCAACTTATCACTAACACCCCAGCTATGCTTCTATCCAAGTCTAAACCCTCTCTGTGTGCTACAAACCAACCCTTCTCACCCACTCAAGGATATTGCTCCTGTAGGTCTCCCTTCTCCCACATAAATTTTTCTCTCTACTGGATTTTCCCAGTCATAGAAAGTTTTTCCCACTTTTTTTCCCCTTGACAGCAGAACTCCTTGGAAGCATTGTCTACCAGTCGTCACCAGTCACTCTCCTCACGTTCTCTATGAAGCCCACTATACTCAGGCTTTCTGGCCCATCACCCTGGCAGCACTGCTCCAGGGAGGCCACGAGAGGCCTTCATGCTGTGAAGTTCATGCCTAATTCAAAGTCCTCATTTTACTGGACTCTTTGGGGGCACTCATCTCAGTTCATCATCCCTCCTCCTTCACATACCCTTACTCTACTTCCAGGTTACCAGGCACTTGGTTTTTCTCCTACTTTACTGGTCCCTCCTTCTTAGTCTCCTTTGCCAATTCCTCTTGTTTTCTCACAACTCTTTTTATTACTATTATTATTATTTGAGACAGGGTCTTGCTCTTTTGCCGAGGCTGCAGTGGTGTGATCTCAGCTCAGTGCAGTCTTGCACTGCTGAACTCAAGCAATCCTCCTGTCTCGGCCTCCGAAGTGGCTAGGACTACAGGCATGCACCACGATGCCTGGCTAGTTTTTTTAAAATAA
>NW_016860944.1:0-1414 GCF_001698545.2 Rhinopithecus bieti | reverse complement strand
TCTTTCAGGAAAGAAAATATTTTAACAAAACCACAAGTTGGCACACAGGTATTTAAAAGTAACAAAAAGTAAAAAGTTCTCGTCTGCCACTGGTTTCCCTAGAAACCCATCTATGTGAGGGAATACCTATGTTTCAAAGCTGAGAACTAAACTTGGTGCCAGAACTCTCAGTAAACTATGTTTTACTTTTGAGAAGGAAATATCTTTATATATGGAGGAGTTATATATTAGCATCTATATTGAGCAGGAAGACCTTTCACACCAGTGTCCCTTCCAGAGACCCTTAAGAACAAATAAACATCCAATACTGAAAATTACAACAAACATTGGGGCAAAATTCATGATGATAGTCAGTTCTATCTTAAATATAAAAATATATTTTAGGAGAGAAAATTTCAAACAGACATTTAAAAGAAGCTAGGAGGGTGATTCTCTTACTTCAGTGGCCCTTGTGGGTCAGGAGTTGGTTTCTTCCAGTGGGTTCATGGTCTCACTGACTTCAGGAATGAAGCTGTGGACCTTCGCGGTGAGTGTTGAAGCTGATAAAGGTGGTGCAGACCCATGGACTGAGCAGCAGCAAGATTTACTGTGAAGAGTGAAAGAAGAAGGTTTCCACACCATGGAAGATGACTGGAGCATGTTGCTGCTGCTGGCTGGAGTGGTTAACTCTTATTGCCTTATTTGTCCCTGCCCATGTCCTGCTGATTGGTTAATTTTACAAAGCTCTAGATAGTTACAGAGTGCTGATTGGTGTGTTTTTATAGAGCACTAATTGGTGCATTTTACAAACCTCTAGCTAGCTACTGAGCACTGATGGGTGTGTTTTATAGTCCTAGCTACTGAGTGCTGATTGATGCATTTTACAATCCTCTTGTAAGACAGAAAAGTTCTCCAAGTCCACACTTGATGCAGGAAGTCCAGTTGGCTTCACCCCTCACTTGCAGAGAACCAACTAAACAACACTGACAGCTGACCACAAGCTTTGTGCCAGAATTCTTGATGATGAGAGGTTTACAGAGAAAAAAAGCTTTTATATTGAAGAGGAGTTTGCATATAGGTATTTAGAAGAAGCAAAAATAGTTTTCTTACATCAGTGAGAAAACTCTTAGGGTACCATGGAAATCAATACATATTTATAAAGCTGAGAAAAGCATTGTGCAAAAATGATTTTGATCAACAATTTTCTTATAGGGAAGGAAAGATTTCAATATATAAAGAATTTAGTACATAAACATTTAGAAGAACAAAAAGGAAAATTCTTTTATGCCTATGGCCCTCCTAGAAATTCATTAATACAAATGAATATCTGGTTCTCAAATCTGAAAACTAGTTTCTTTTGGAACTCTTTTTAATAGGTGGTTTTCTTTCAGGAAAAGATAGAATTTAACATGTGAAAAGGAAATTGGTCTTGGAA
>NW_016860943.1:0-1442 GCF_001698545.2 Rhinopithecus bieti | reverse complement strand
CGATGTTACACAGGGGATTGAACCAGGCAAATTTGCCTTCTCCCTCTTTCCCCACCCACTTTAATTGTTGTAGGGTTTTTTGTAGCTATTCTTCACCAAGGTGAGGCAGTTCCTCTCTATCACTAGTTTCTTAAGAGTTTTGTTATGAATCAGTGTTGGATTTTGTTGTATGCTTTGTCTGCATCTACTTATATGGTCATGTGATTTTCTTCTTAAGCCCGTTGATGTGGTGGATTACCTTAACTGATTTTGAATCTCCTGATGTAATAGAATGCAATCCAAACAACTTGCTTTCTTGGAAATATTTGATTGGAACTTAGTTACTGAATTTTCTGCAAGAAAAAATATGGATTATGATCTTGCAGAAATATTTCTATATGTTTCAAACATAAGGTTTCTAAAGAGACTTTCTTTTAAAGGCTAATATTTTAAACAAAATTATTATACTATTAGATTTTTTAAAACTCTTTTCAAGATGCTGTATTTCCTTTTGTTTTAAAAGACACGCACACACACACACACACACACACACACACATATGTGTACATATATAATTTTATCACCCTGGCTGGAGTGCAGTGGTGTGATCATGATTCACCACAGCCTTGACTTTCTGGATTCAAGCAATCCTCTTGCCTCAGTCTCCCAGGTAACTGGGACTACAAGTGTACACTGCAATGCCTGGTTAACTTTTTATTTTTTGTAGAGACAGGTTCTCACTATGTTGCCCAGGCTGATCTCAAGCTCCTGGGCTCAAATGATCATCCCACATTGGCCTCCCAAAGGACTGGAGTTACAGGCCTGAGCCACTGCATCCAGCCTGCATTATTTATTTAATGTGATTTTTAAAAAACATATTCTAAGTATTAATTTCTGCTGCTTATTAGGTAGTCAAATAAGTTTCCAAATATTTAGCAGTATAAATATACAATCATGTAAAGAGAGGATTATATAACTTCTAAAGAGAGTAAACTTTTTGAACTTTTATCAAAGCTCATGTTCACATTTCTCAAAATTGCATTAGTATTTTTCTAGAGCGTAAATCATCTATCATGTCTCTTATCCTGCAATTCTAGATTACAAACCTGGCTAATGGTAGACAGCAAATAGAATAGATACAAGTGGAGCAAATATTTAATGCTACTGGTTTTTTTTTTTTTTTTTCCCTGTACCAGTTTCTTACTCCTGGCATCTCACTGAACACATTAGTGGTGTCGAAATTTAAAATCAGGTGGGTAATATATCAAAACATCATGCCAAATATATGGTTTGATAGAAGACATGAGACCTAGTGTTTGATATATCAGTAGGGTGACTATAGTTTACAATAATATCATGTGCATTTTGAAATAGCTGGAGGAGAATCATTAAAATGTTTCTAACATAAAGAAAGGCAAATATTTAAGTTGATGGATATCCTAAGTAACACTGATTTGATCTTT
>NW_016860942.1:0-263 GCF_001698545.2 Rhinopithecus bieti | reverse complement strand
TTTTTTTTTTTAACAAAAGGGGGAACTACTTAGGAAAATTAAAGTGCTCATTTCTGCAGTAGGTCACGTGGCTGTACCTGGTGTTGATGTCTACATTTCTCTATCAAGCTTTACGTGTTCCATTTGCTTTTAACAAACACCTCAGCAGGGATTCCTTAATCCTATTTTCTTCCTTCCTTCCTTCCTTCCTTCCTTCCTTCCTTACTTTTCCTTCCTTCCTTCCTTCCTTTCCTTCCTTCTTTCTTTCTTTCTTTCTTTCTTTC
>NW_016860941.1:0-696 GCF_001698545.2 Rhinopithecus bieti | reverse complement strand
GTGCACTGGTGCGATCTCCGCTCACTGCAAGCTTCGCCTCCCGGGTTCACGCCATTCTCCTGCCTCAGCCTCCCGAGTAGCTGGTACTACAGGTGTGTGGCACCATGCCTGGCTAACTTTTTGTATTTTTAGTAGAGACCGGGTTTCACCGTGTTAGCCAGGATGGTCTCCATCTCCTGACCTCGTAGTCCGGCCCCCTCGGCCTCCCAAAGTGCTGGGATTACAGGCGTGAGCCACCACGCCCGACCTGGCCAGCCCTTTCATCCAGTGGTTTTCCCATTCCCGTGTCTTTATGTTGAAAACAACTTTTTTCCCCCAGTACATCAGCATTTGTCAGTTTTTAGAATAAGTTTAAGGATTAGATTTTCCAAACAACTTTAAGCAGTTAATGAAAATGGAAACATACTTTCTCCAGTCTGAGAGGAACTAACCATTTCTTGTTGCTGACCTCCATCTGTTAGGTCAACAAATGTGCTTGGCTTCAGGACAGGCTGTTCTTTCCTCCACTTGAGGGATGCCAGTTGTTAAATCTCCACTAATGTCTGTGTTTCATCAGAGGCTGATTTCTTTGTTTTGCTCTTTTGACTAGGAAGGAAATGGAGCTTCAGATCTGACCTGGATGGACTATCTAGACCCAGTGGTGTTCTTGTTTATGTATTCTGCAAAGCCTCTGTGGTCAGAGGAAATTGTAGATGA
>NW_016860940.1:0-1056 GCF_001698545.2 Rhinopithecus bieti | reverse complement strand
TGTAAGATTAAATCTGATTTTGTACTTTTTAGGGTCTAAGTAAATGTCCAGTGGCAAAAGAAGAAAGAGGGAGAATCAGAGTTACGGCAATTTTACATTTGACCTCTTGTACTTGAAAGATAATCTTTTTTTTTTTTTTTTTTTTTTTTGGAGATGGAGTCTTGCTCTTGTTGCCCAGGCTGGAGTGCAATGGCACAATCTCGGCTCACTGCAATCTCTGCCTCCTGGGTTCAAGCGTTTCTCCTGCCTCAGCCTCCTGAGTAACTGGGACTACAGACATGCACCACCACACCCGGCTAATTTTGTATTTTTAGTAGAGACGGGGTGTCTCCACGTTGGTCAGGCTGGTCTCGGACTCTCAGCTTCAGATGATCTGCCCACCTCAGCCTCCCAAAGTGCTGGGATTACAGGCGTGAGCCACCACGCCCAGCCTAGAGAATCTTGAAAAACTAAGTAGACTGTGATTTAGGAGAAAACCCCAAGCTGTGACACCAAACTGTCCACCACATGAACAGAGAGAACAGAAACTGGTCAGGAGCTAACCACACATAGTGAACAGCAAGACCTTTTTTTTTTTTTTTTTTTTTGAGACAGAGTCTTGCTCTGTCGCCCAGGCTAGAGTGTAGTGGTGCAATCGCGGCTCACTGTAACCTCCGCCTCCCGGGTTCAAGCGATTCTCCTGCCTCAGCCGCTGGAGTAGCTGACACTACAGGCATGTGCCACCATGCTTGGCTAATTTTTATATTTTTTAGTAGAGACGAGTTTTCACCGTGTTGGCCAGGATGGTCTCAATCTCCTGACCTCGTGATCTGCCCACCTCAGCCTCCCAAAGTGCTGAAATTACAGGTGTGAGCCACCACACCCGGCCTGACCCTTTTTCTTTCTCACTGATGCAGTCACTCTTTAGTTCAACCCTTATTGAGTTCATGCTATGTGCTCGAAAGTTCTGAACCCTTGGGGAATGCAGAGTGAACAAGACATTCTCCTTGAACAAGATATTCTCCTTGCCCTCCAGAAGTTAAATATAGCAGGGAAAGTGGGTACAGTCGGAAATCA
>NW_016860939.1:0-1073 GCF_001698545.2 Rhinopithecus bieti | reverse complement strand
CCTGCACGTTGTGCACATGTACCCTAGAACTTAAAGTATAAAAAAAAAAAAGGATGGCTAAAAAAGAGCAGACCTCAGTTTTGAATTTATGTTGGTTCCAAATGTTAATTAACTCCTGGTATTTACAATTCATGGTCTTTCAATGATTTTTTATATTTTTATTGACTGGTAGAAGAGAGCTTTGAAAAGGTCGTTAAAAGGCACGGGTCTTAAAGTGACATGGTATTTAGCATTAGAGGGACTGGCCTCTTCTCACTTCTCAGCTGATTATTGGTTTGGGCACCATCAGGGACTTGGAGAACAGTCAGAACTCTGAGTGACACTAAAATACTAACTCTTCATTGAGCAAGTGACATCTATGAGAAAGTCTTACTTTCTTAAGATAGCCACCAGTTTTAAAGAAAAAAAAAAACCTTATGTTAAATAGTTGTATAGATAGTCCTGAAACATAGGTTGAGGTTTTAGATAATCTTGGACATACTAAAAGACCACAAAGTTGAAATGGGCTGAATATAACAACTTTTTTTTTCTTTTTTTTTTTTTGAGACAGAGTCTTGCTTTGTTACAAGGTTGGAGTGCAGTGGTGTGATCTCAGCTCACTGCAACCTCCGCCTCCCGGGTTCAAGCCATTCTCCTGCCTCAGCCTCCCAAGTAGCTGGGACTAAAGGTGCATGCCACCACGTACCACACCCAGCTAACTTTTGTATTTTTAGTAGAGATGGGGTTTCACCATCTTGGCCAGACTGGTCTTAAACTTCTGACCTTGTGATCTGCCCTCCTTGGCCTCCCAAAATAATTTTATTTATCAAAAACTACTAGCTAATATTATAAAATTATACTTTCTTTTTATTTTTGAGACAAAGTCTTGTTCTGTTGCCCAGGCTGGAGTGCAGTGGCACTATCACAGTTCACTGCAGCCTTGACCTCCCAGACTCAAGTGATCCTCCCACTTCTGCCATCTGAGTAGCTGGGACTACAGGCACGCACCACCAAGCCTGGCTAATTTTTAATATTTTATTATTTTATTTTATTTTATTTTATTTTATTTTATTTTATTTTATTTTATTTTATGA
>NW_016860938.1:0-1504 GCF_001698545.2 Rhinopithecus bieti | reverse complement strand
AAAAAAAAAAGTCACTAAACTGCAATGCATCTTACTAACTTGATATAATAAAATCATCATATGTGTATCATAGAGCAGCTATAGTGAAACAAAACACTCTCTTCCCTTTTCGAGACTATTAAGAAACCAAATTTGATAGGTAGAGTGAATCCATGGGGAAAGCTCAGATAAAACAGTAAAACAATATAGATAGTGCTGCTCTGTAGAATTATGATCCTGTTAAGGAAAATTTCTCTGCAGAATGTTATATAACTATCATCAATGACTGCTACACTGTTCACATTACAATAGCTACATTGTGTAGCAAATGGAGAGTAGATCTGTTTCAAGCATGCAATATCATATTAAAAGACTGATGCTTGGCCATTATTCAGGCATCTCATTTCTCTCCTCAAAGTTAAAACATATATGTTATGATGTTACTATTAACATTTCATGATTATACCACTGCATTTTCCTAAAAAAATTATTTAGCGTTGACTATGTCTAATTTTTATTAACTCAAAATTTATTAACACAAAATTTTATATTGATGTTAATGTGATTAATCAAATAGCATTTTGTTATGCCATCATTACTACTGATTATAGCATTTACAAATGTCTAAGGTAAGTCATTACAAGCAGGCCATTTTCAGGCATTTCTACTGTACCACAATGGTGGTGGGTTTTTGCTAACATAAATTTGTAATTTGTTAATGTAAACTAAAATGTTTTAAGAGAACACTTCAGTTCAATCTATATAAGCATGCTGATTTATAGTCAGTGAGCTATAGCAAAACAAAAAGTAAGAGGCTTTAAAGAGAAGAGACTGGTGAGGTGGAAGTACATGGATGAGAAAAGCAGTAGAAAACCAAGAAAGTTAAATCACAATCACGTGAATTTTTAATCTTAAAATCAATGTTCTTGAAACAGTAAACTCTAAAAAATGTTCTCTTTTCCACTAGGAAGTGGAAGAAATGGAGGAGGAAAAATGTTTACGAGTTGCTGGGCATTCCAAATGAGGAGAAGAAAACAGTGCTCCTTTTTTCTGCCTCTAGAGTAGAGGTGTTACCCATCACTATTGTCAAATCCTGTGGTCCATTTTAATGAGTGCTCTCCTGAGTGGCTTTGATTAGCAAGAGATTTTTTAAGTAAGTCTTCCTTCCTTTCTAGAGTATGATTCATGAGCTTTACAGAGAAGTTCAAATGCTTATGAGAATTCCATGCAATAAGTGTGTGTGTGTGTGTGTGTGTGTGTGTGTGTGTAAAGAAACAAAGAATTGATGCTGGTGAGGAAGTAGACAAGTGAGCAAACACAAATAGAGATAATTAGTAATAATGAAAGACGAAAAAATGACTACAGGATGAGTAGAGTTAATTAATTTTCCCTACTTCAGGCTTTAGCACCATTTGGCTGGAGAAAATATACATGGTTCAAATGACAGTAAAATATTTTTAGTCTCTTTAAGATGCATTTATTCAACAATTATTTATTGTTCACCTATGGTATTTCAGGCACTGTG
>NW_016860936.1:0-284 GCF_001698545.2 Rhinopithecus bieti | reverse complement strand
GAGACGGAGTCTTGCTCTATCGCCCAGGCTGGAGTGCAGTGGCCGGATCTCAGCTCACTGCAAGCTCCGCCTCCCGGGTTTATGCCATTCTCCTGCCTCAGCCTCCCGAGTAGCTGGGACTACAGACGCCTGCCACCTCGCCCGGCTAGTTTTTGTATTTTTTAGTAGAGATGGGGTTTCACGGTGTTAGCCAGGATGGTCTCGATCTCCTGACCTCGTGATCCACCCGTCTCGGCCTCCCAAAGTGCTGGGATTACAGGCTTGAGCCACCGCGCCCGGCCTAG
>NW_016860935.1:0-1070 GCF_001698545.2 Rhinopithecus bieti | reverse complement strand
CTTGATGAATGAATCTCTTTCAACAAATTTATCTTCTAGTTTGCCAGTTCTCTCTTTACTGTGTCTAGTCTGCTGTTGAACTTGAAAATGAAATAAAATGCTAAGGTCATGTTTTCTTTTCCAGAATTTCTATTGGTTCTTTCTAAACTCACAATCCTCTACTCCTCACTACACTCCTTAACCCTTCCCCTCCCTTATTTTTAGCCACAGCACCTACCATATTGTAACATACCATGTAATTTACTTATTTTGTTTCTTATGTTTCTTCCCTTATTAGAAATACAACAAAGTTCCAGGAGAGCAGGAATTTCTATTTGTTTCGTTCACTGACATGTGTCTCTAAACACTAGAACGGTGCCTGGGACATAGTAGGATCTCAAAAAATATTTGTTGAGGATCTCAAAAAATATATGTGTTATCTATAAGTATGGAGGCAGTAGTGAAACCTGCCAAATTAGATTGGAGTGGAGATGGGGTCCTTGTAGAGTTCAGTAGGAAATAAAATTTGAGGAGGGGCTTCGTTATGGCCAGATTATATAGAGCATCCTGTGTTGAGGGAAGGTTTGGGGCTTCAACATAGTAGGCATATATATTATTTACAAAGCTGAGCCAAATATCCGTAATTTGCTTGTCATCTGGGAGACATTAGGAAATAGCAGAAAGAACTCTGGCTTTGGAATTGGAAGTATGCAAGTTGAAATCCTACTTCTACAGTTTACCAGCTGTGTGGTCTTAGGCAAGTTACTTACTCTTGAAGATCCAGTTGTTGTTGTTTTTTTTTTTAACTGTAAAGTGGTGTTAATAATCCCTACTTGATAAAGTTGTGGTGAAAATTAAGAGGTAATATTGTAAGTAAAACCCCTAGTACAAAGTGGGTGCCCAATAAGTAGTTCTTAGACTACACTGGCTGATTTAAAACTATTAGCATACTAAAATGTACTTTTCTGTTTGGGGCACATTACTTAGAGTAATAGAAAGAAGCAGAAAACATTGGGTGTAGTATATTGAGGCAGAGTATTGTAACTGTGGTTTAGGAAAATAGCTACCAACTATGAGTAAAAATGAAAAGG
>NW_016860934.1:0-1056 GCF_001698545.2 Rhinopithecus bieti | reverse complement strand
AGGTGGGTGTTGTGGCTCATGCCTGTACATGCCTGTACAGCACTTTGGGAGGCTGAGGCAGGCAGATCACTTGAGGCCAGGAGTTCTGAGACAAGCCTGGCCAACACGGCAAAATTCCGTCTCTACTGAAAATACAAAAAATTAGCTGGGCGTAGTGACGGGTCGCTGTAATCCCAGCTACTCCAGACGGAGGCTAAAGCACGATAATCGCTTGAACCCGGGAGGCAGAGGTTGCAGTGAGCCGAGATCACACCACTGCACTCCAGCCTGGGCAGCAGAGTGAGATTGCCTTTTGGAAAAAAAAAAAAAACACTAAGCGAAAATATACCCAAATGTTAACACTGATTACATTCTGGTGGTAGATTTGACAAGCATTTTAATTTTTCTTTATTTTCCAGATTACTGATTACATACTTGGGGGAGGGGAGAGTTGTTTTAAATTTCTTTTAGAATTAGTACAGTGCAGTCGACTAACAGTGCAGGTTTTTAATTGGTATCATTATTACACACCAGGCAGCAGGATGTACACTGCTCTGCTCAGGGTCTGGGAGCTTGCTGCTTAGTTACAGTCAGTCAGTCGATCTGGCATATTCATTTGATACTTCAAGCCTCACCGTCTTAGCCAGAGGTCCTCTTTGACAGTCCCTCAGAGAAGCCAGCTTTGATGCTATTTGCAGAGGGCCATATACCTACCTGTCAGTAATGTTGCCTTAGAATAATTGCAATGAGTGTTAGTAGCAAATTTCCGTTCAGAAACTAAAGATCACCAAAGAAAGGCAGTTTTCTAGGCAATTAAAAAAAATTCAGCTTCATGTAATTAAGTGAGGGGAAAAAATGAGTTAACTATGAGAATGTCAGCTATACCTTGTTTAGTGCTTTCCACTCCCTTTTCATTTTCTCTCCTGTTTTCCTAATTTGGAGGATTTAGAAAAACATGAGTAGGAAGTTTCTGTTAATTTCAGATTTCACTTAGCAGAGTTCCCGTTTGGTGTTCTCACTGAATGAATTAAAAGACTTGTGTTGATATTAAGGAAAACTTGAAATTTTTTTAGCTTT
>NW_016860933.1:0-344 GCF_001698545.2 Rhinopithecus bieti | reverse complement strand
CAGTGAGCCAAGATCGCGCCACTGCACTTGAACCTGGGTGACAGAGCAAGACTCCATCTCAAAAAAACAAAAAACAACAACAACAACAACAAAAAGAAAGAAATACTATTTGACCCACTAATCCCATTACTGGGTATATACCCAAAGGTCTATAAATCATGTTATTATAGAGACGCATGTACACGTATATTTATTGCGGCACTATTCACAATAGCAAAGACTTGGAACCAACCCAAATGTCCATCAATAATAGACTAGATAAAGAAAATGTGGCACATATACACCATGGAATACTATGCAGCCATAAAAAAGGATGAGTTCATGTCCTTTTCAGGGACATGAAT
>NW_016860932.1:0-344 GCF_001698545.2 Rhinopithecus bieti | reverse complement strand
CATATTCATGGCTTAGATTTTAAATCACATTTACAGATGAGGGAAAACTTCTAGGCCTAAACAGGTAACAGTCAAGCGACTACTGCTGGAAGGAGTGGTGCGCCACACGCACCTTAAGCCTCAAGAGTGGGGACTGCAGGGCCAAACACCAAAAACATCACCTCTAGGCCAGACGGAGAGTGGAGACCCAGGAAGCCCATGTGACCACCATCCGCCCCCTCCCCTAGTGCTGGAGAACCAACTGGACACTGTGTTACTTTCAGATGAACTGGAGGTGGGTCCTGATCATATTACATGAAGCTTTCCACCACTGTGAACAATTAGGCAAGGCATGAGTGACAGGA
>NW_016860931.1:0-342 GCF_001698545.2 Rhinopithecus bieti | reverse complement strand
TGGTTTCTCAGAAAGCTTCCTTCTGGTTTTATATGATGTTATCTCCTTTGTCACCATAATCTTCAATGTGCTCTGAATTATCCCATTGAAGATTCCAAGAAAACAGTGTTAGCAAACTGCTCAATGAAAAGAACAGTGTAACACTCTGATATGAATTCACACATCACAAAGTAGTTTCTCAGAAATCTTCGTTCCAGTTTTTGTCTGAGGATATTTCCCATTTCACAATAAGCTTCAATGCACTCCAAAATATGCCACTGTAGATTCCAAGAAAACAGTGTTAGCATCTCAGTGAGATGAATTCACGTATCTCAAAGCAGTTTCTCAAAAGCTTCTTTTTGC
>NW_016860930.1:0-800 GCF_001698545.2 Rhinopithecus bieti | reverse complement strand
TGTGTGTGTGTATATATAAAGAGAGAAAAAAATGCAATGACACCCACCAAACTAAATAATAAGGAAGTTTGGCAAGGTTGCAGGACATAAAAAAGGACAATTTGAAAATGAAATATAAAAATGATACTACTAGACAGCATAAAATATTAAATAGGAGTATATCCTACATGCTACTGAAAACCTTAAATCATTGCTGTTAGAATTTAAAGGAGCATTGGTTAGAAGTCTCAATATTGTTAAGATGACTGTTCTCTCTAAATTGATTTTTATATATTTTATGACATATAAAAGGCAGTACTAACTAAAATCCCAGCAGAGTAAGGACTAAACTGCTAACTATTGATACAACATGATGAATCTCAAGATAATTAGAGTGTAAGGAGCTGGAAAAAAAAAAATACATAGTGTATGATTCCATTTACATAAGATTCCAGAATATACAAGCTCATTGACAGTGACATAAAGAAAATCAGTAATAACCTTGAAATAGGAGTGCATGAATAAGAACTAGTGGGCCAGGCGCGGTGTCTCAAGCCTGTAATCCCAGCAGTTTGGGAGGCCAAGACGGGCGGATCACGAGGTCAGGAGATGGAGACCATCCTGGCTAACACGGTGAAACCCCGTCTCTACTAAAAAATACAAACAAAACTAGCCGGGCGAGGTGGCGGGCGCCTGTAGTCCCAGCTACTCGGGAGGCTGAGTCAGGAGAATGGCGTAAACCCAGGAGGCAAGCTGCAGGGAGCCGAGATCCGGCCACTGCACTCCAGTCTGGGCGACGGAGCGAGACTCCGTCTCTAAAA
>NW_016860929.1:0-1488 GCF_001698545.2 Rhinopithecus bieti | reverse complement strand
AGTTTTAATCAAATTCTTTATCTTGCTTTCTTTTTTCTTTCCTTCTTTCCATCTTTTCTCCCTTTTCTTTCTGTCCTCCCTCCCTCTCACCTTCCCTTCCTTCTGTTCCTTTTTTTTTTTTTTTTTTTTTTTTTTTTTTTTTTTTGAGGCGGAGTCTGGCTCTGTCGCCCGTACTGGAGTGCAGTGGCCGGATCTCAGCTCACTGCAAGCTCTGCCTCCTGGGTTTACGCCATTCTCCTGCCTCAGCCTCCCTAGTAGCTGGGACTACAGGCGCCTGCCACCTCGCCCGGCTAGTTTTTTGTATTTTAGTAGAGACAGGGTTTCACCGTGTTAGCCAGGACGGTCTCGATCTCCTGACCTCGTGATCCGCCCGTCTCGGCCTCCCAAAGTGCTGGGATTACAGGCTTGAGCCACCGCGCCCGGCCCCTTCTGTTCCTTTTAATCTTTTTTCTTTGTATTAAGATATAACTCATACACTATAAAATGCACCCTGTTAAATTGCACAATGGAGTGGTTTTTATACATCCACAAAGTTTTGCAACCATCATCACTATCTAATTCGAGAATAATTTCATAACCCCTAAATGAAACCCCATATCCATTAGCAGTCACTTCCCACTGTTCTCTCTCCCCATCTCGTGGCAGCCATTAATATATTTTCTGCCCCTCTGAATTTGCTTATTCTGAATATTTAATATCAATGGAATCATACAGTATGAAATCTTGTGAGTCTGATTTCTTCCACTTAGCATACTGTTTTTGAGGGTCATTCACATTGTAGTATGTATCAGCATGCACTTCATTCCTTTTTAAGGCTGATGTTTCATTGTATGGATATATGATATTATGTTTACTCATACGTCAATTGATAGGCATTTTTGTTGTTTCCACTTTTGAGCTATTGTGAATAATGTTGTTATGAACATTCATGTGCACATTTTTGAGTGGTGGACATACGCTTTCAATTTTCTAGTATATATATACCTAGGAGTAGAAATGATGAGTCCCATGCTAACTCTTTGTTTAATTTTTTGAAGGACTTCCAAACTGTTATCCAAAGTGGTTGCAGCGTTTTATATTCCCACCAGCAATATATGAGGCTTCCAATTTATCCACATCTTTGTTAATATTTGTTATTGCTCATCTTTTTTTATTATAGCCATCCTACTGGGTGTTGAGTGGTATTGCATTGTGGTTTTGATGTGCATTTCCCTAATGACTAATGATGTTGAGCATCTTTTCATGTACTTATTGGCCATTTGCATATCTTTGGAGAAATATCTATTCAAACACTTTACCTATTTTAGATTGTGTTGTCTTTCATTATTGTTGAGTTGTAAGAGTTCTTTGTATATCCTAGATACTAAATTCTTATCAGGTATTACTTGAAAATATTTTCAACCCATCCTATGGGTTGTCTTTTCTTGATGAAAGCTTTTTTCCTAAGTTTTGAAGCACAAAAAATTTAAAGTTTTCTGAAGTAAAATT
>NW_016860928.1:0-342 GCF_001698545.2 Rhinopithecus bieti | reverse complement strand
AAGGGATATTTTGATTCCTTTGTAGCCTATGATGACAAAGGAAATATCTTCAGATAAAATTAGGAAGAAGCTTTCTGAGAAACTGCTTTGTGATGAGTGAATTCATCTCGCAGAGTTACACCACTCTTTCATGGAGGAGTTTGCTAGCACTGTTTTTGAGGAATCTCAGAAGCGATATTTTGGATAGTATTGAATCCTACAGTGAGAAATGAAATATCCTCAGATAAAAACTGAAGAGAAGCTGTCTCAGAAACTGCTTTGTGGTGTGTGATTTCATCTCACAGAGTTACACAATTGCTTTCATTGAGAAGTTTGCTAACACTATTGTAGCAGAATCTGCAA
>NW_016860927.1:0-343 GCF_001698545.2 Rhinopithecus bieti | reverse complement strand
CAAAACTAGAAAGAATCTTTCTGAGAAACTGCTTTGTTGTGTGTCAATTCATCTCACAGAGTTACACTCTTCTTTTCACTGGGAATTTGCTAACACTGTTTTCATGTAATCTGCAATGGTATATTCCTGAGCACCTTGAGGACTATGGTGCAAAAGGAAATATCCTCAGATGAAAACTAGAAAGAAGCTTTCTGAAAAACTGCTTTGTTATGTGTGAATTCATCTGACAGTGTTACACCGCTCTTTTCATTGAGAAGTTTGCTAACACTTTTTTCGTGGAATCTGCAAATAGGATATTCAGGAGTGCTTTGAGGACTATGTTGAAAAAGGAAATATCCTCAGA
>NW_016860926.1:0-2228 GCF_001698545.2 Rhinopithecus bieti | reverse complement strand
CCACCTGGCCTTCGGTTTCTCTCCCAGCTGCTCAGGGGATGAGCCTCCACCTGGCCTTCGGTTTCTCTCTCACCTGCTCAGGGGGGTTGAGCCTCCACCTGGCCTCCCCACTGGGGAAAGAATAATGACTGTAACCGGGAGAAGAGGGAGCTGCCAGAGCCCTCCACCTGCTGCACTGGCTCTTCTTTTATTTTATTTTATTTTTTTTATTTTACTGTCACCCAGGCTGGAGTGCAGTGGCACGACCTCAGCTCACTGCAAGCTCCGCCTCCCAGGTTCAAGCGATTCTCCTGCCTCAGCCTCCCAAGTAGCTGGGACTACAGGTGCCCGCCACTGTGCCCGGCTAATTTTATATTTTACTAGAGACGGGGTTTCATCATGTTGCCTAGGCTGGTCTCGATCTCCTGATCTCAAGTGATCCCCGCCTCGGCCTCCCAAAGTGCTGGGATTTCAGGCGTGAGCCGCCGCACCCCCCCGACTCTGATTTGTAGTTCAGATTTTCAGGAATTAGGTGGGTCCCTGAGTGCCCATCCTTTGGATTATTTGGGTGGGGACTGAGCACTCCCCTGTGGCCACACATCGGGCCCCAGAACCGCTCCCCTCAACTCACCGCCTCACCCTTCCTAGGACCTGCTGAAGCACACACCTGTGGACCACCCCGACTACCCACTGCTGCAGGATGCCCTCCGCATCTCCCAGAACTTCTTATCCAGCATCAACGAGGACATCGACCCCGCCGGACTGCAGTCACAACACCCAAGGGGAGGTGAGCTCAGGGCCCAGCACGGCCCCTCACCCAGGCTGAGAAGTATGGGGTGGGCCAGATCCCTCGTCCCCTTCTCCTACACACGGGCCCCTCGTCCCCTTCTCTCACACACGGGCGGCAGATCCCTCGTCCCCTTCTCTCACACACGGGCGGCAGATCCCTCGTCCCCTTCTCTCACACACGGGCGGCAGATCCCTCGTCCCCTTCTCTCACACACAGGTGGTGCTGGGTGCTCCATGCCTCTCCAGCCCTGATTCCCCATTCCCAGCCAAGGCGAGGTCTTCAGTCCTTGGTCACCCTCATGACCTGCAGCATTCCAGGCCCTAGGCTGAGAGCTTTAAGTCCAGTGTCTCATTAATCCTCATAATAATCTAGGGAGGCTGGGCGCGGTGGCTCACACCTGTAATCCCAGCACTTTGGGAGGCCAAGGAGGGTGGATCACTTGAGATCAGGAATTCGAGACCAGCCTGGCCAACAAAGCCCTGTCTTTACTAAAAATACAAAAATTAGCCAGGCATGGTGGTGCGTGCCTGTAATGCCAGCTACTCAGGAGGCTGAGGCAGGAGAATTGCTTGAACTTGGGAGGCGGAGGCTACAGTGAGCCAAGATCACACCACTGCACTCTAGCTTTGGCGACAGAGTGAGACGCCGTCTCAAAAATACTAGCAATCCAGTGAGCCAGAAGAAGAACCTGAGGCCGGGGAGTCTCTCCAGGTTCACCACACAGTCTTTCAGCCCCAGGTATCAGAGCTGGATTCCTCACCTGGGGCTGTCTGGAGGCTGCATGCATTCTCCCCCATGCCGGGGAAGCCGGCCTCTGGGTGCCTGGTTCTTGAATGCAGACACCTTCCTCTGCCAGTGTGATGCTGTCAGTGTCCCCGGGGGAGCGAAGGGAGCAGGAGCTTGGAGCTGCTTCAGCTGGGCCTGCACGAGCAGTAGCTTGGGGGGAGCCCACAGCAGGAAAAGCTGGTGCAGGAGGTGACAGAGGCTGTCCAGGTTGCTGGAATGTCCAGTGGGCACCTGCATGTGGGACAGCCATTCCCCGGGGGCCCTTTTTGGTGGAAGGGTGGGGACAGCCCAGTGAGGGGAGTACCAGGAAGCATGAGAGGGACGGTTGCCCTCTTGGGCTGGCATCTGGGCGCAGGTGAAAGGCTTCATGTCCGGAGGAGGCCATCAGGAGTGAGGCTGACGGGGTTTCTGCTCCTCTGGTCTGTTTACGAGCCCCCAGGTTCTCCTGGGGAGAAAGTGGTGAGGGACAGGCCTGGAGAGTGTCCACTGGGCAGAGAGCCGATTCTCTGCAGCTCCTGGTGCTGGTGTGCAGCGTCCGGGGATGCCCTCGTCTGTTTTACTCTGGGGATATCTGAAAAATCTCCAGAGGGCTCAGCCTTAGCATACCCTCAGTTTTCGGTCATCTTTTTTTTTTTTTTTTTTGAGACGGAGTCTCGCTCTGTCGCCCAGGCTG
>NW_016860925.1:0-533 GCF_001698545.2 Rhinopithecus bieti | reverse complement strand
GGGCCGGGCACGGTGGCTCAAGCCTGTAATCCCAGCACTTTGGGAGGCCGAGACGGGTGGATCACGAGGTCAGGAGATCGAGACCATCCTGGCTAACACAGTGAAACCCCATCTCTACTAAAAAATACAAAAAACTAGCCGGGCGAGGTGGCGGGCGCCTGTAGTCCCAGCTACTCGGGAGGCTGAGGCAGGAGAATGGCTTAAACCCGGGAGGCGGAGCTTGCAGTGAGCTGAGATCCAGCCACTGCACTCCAGCCTGGGTGACAGAGCGAGACTCCGTCTCAAAAAAAAAAAAAAAAAAAAAAAGAAATTGTAGTATGCATATACAATGGGGTACTACGCAGCCATAAAAAGGAAAGAATGACATTAGCAGCAACCTGGATAGAACTGGAAACTATTATTCTAAGAGAAGTAACTTAGGAATGAAAAACCAAACATTACATGTACTCACTCATAAGTGGGAGCTCAACTATTAGGATGCAGAAGCGTAAGAATAATACAAAGAACTTTGGGGACTTGGGGGAAATGGTGGG
>NW_016860924.1:0-530 GCF_001698545.2 Rhinopithecus bieti | reverse complement strand
GTATTAAAAGGCATTAAATGACTACTGTGGTTAAGACTACTCGAGAGAAATATTTGGAATATAAGCTTTGGATATTTTCTTTTCTTTTTTTTTTTTTTTTTTTGGACAGATTCTGCTATGTTGCCCAGGCTGGATGGAGTACAGTGGCATGATCTCAGCAACCTCTGCCTCCTGGGTTCAGGTGATTCTGCTGTCTCAGCCTCCCGAGTAGCTGGGACTACAGGTGCCCGCCACCACACCCGGCTACTTTTTTGTATTTTTAGTAGAGACAGGGTTTCACCATGTTAGCCAGGATGGTCTCAATCTCCTGACCTCATGATCCACCCGCCTCAGCCTCCCAAAGTGCTGGGATTACAGGCGTGAGCCACCGTGCCCAGCGAGCTTTGGATATTTTCTAAGCTTTATTTCAAAAGTACTATGCTCTATATAAAAAAGAACAATAAAATTGAAATGAAAGAATAATTGTTATTATAAAAGTAAGTAGCTTTTGTATGAATTCAGAATATACTAAATTAACTTTTAAAAGTACA
>NW_016860923.1:0-533 GCF_001698545.2 Rhinopithecus bieti | reverse complement strand
ACAGAAAAACGCGGGGAGGGGGATGGAGATTCAAAGACAGGAGGGAAGAAGAGGAATGAGAAATTCAGAGTTTCAGAGACCCATGGGGATGGAGAAGACAGATCCAGAAAGAGCAACAGAGACCAGGGAATCCAGACAGAGAGACAGAGCCCCCTGCACTGCACAGAGCACCTCAGGACATCCATGAGAAACACCCCTCTTTCCTCCAAGGTCCAGAAGCTCCTGCTGCTTCCTCCCTCTGCTAGGCCTGCCCACCTTCGGGTACTGATTTCCAGACGTCCCCGGGGCTCCCCCACTCTCACCGCATGTGCTGGAGGTGTCAGCAATGGCATCGGCTGTCCTGCCTGCCTTACATGTGCTGGAAAAATTCCACCTGGGTAGGCTGGGTGGGCAAAGAGGAAGGACCCACAGAGAAGTGCACAGGGACATAGTGAAAAAGACGGGCTTCAATGTGTAAGAAGGAAATACAACAAGAAAAGGGAGAGACAGGGAGGAAGAAAGAGACTACGATGGAAAGGGAGCTGTTAGTACTA
>NW_016860922.1:0-532 GCF_001698545.2 Rhinopithecus bieti | reverse complement strand
ACGCCATTCTCCTGCCTCAGCCTCCCAAGCAGCTGGGACTACAGGCGCCGCCACCACGCCCGGCTAGTTTTTTTTGGTATTTTTTAGTAGAGACGGGGTTTCACTGGGTTAGCCAGGATGGTCTCGATATCCTGACCTCGTGATCTGCCCGTCTCGGCCTTCCAAAGTGCTGGGATTACAGGCTTGAGCCACCGCGCCTGGCCAATTTTTGTGTTTTTAGTAGAGACAGGGTTTCACTATGTTGGCCAGGCTGGTCTTGAACTCCTGACCTCAAGTGATCCACCCACCTCAGCCTCCCAAAGTGCTGAGATTACAGGCGTGAGCCACCATGCCCAGCCCAGACAAGCCACGATTCAAGAGCTCAATTGCTACATGAGCTAATGGATATGACATTGGACAGCACAGGTTCAAACTTCTGCCTCAGTTTTCTTATCTGTTAAGTATGTATAATAATAGTATCTGTCAGCTGGGTGCAGTGGTGCACACCTGTAGTCCCAGCTACTGGGGAAGCTGAGGCAGGAGGATCGCTTCA
>NW_016860921.1:11793-13143 GCF_001698545.2 Rhinopithecus bieti | reverse complement strand
TTTTGAGGCAGGGTCTCTGTCGCACGGACTGGAGTGCAGTGGTGTGATCTTGGCTCACTGTAGTCTCAGCCCCCTGGGCTCATGATTCTCCCACCTCAGCCTCCCCAGTAGCTGAGGCCACAGGCACACGCCACCACATTTGGCAACTTTTTGGATTTTTGTGGAGATGGGGTTTCACCATGTTGCCTAAGGTAGTCTCGAACTCCTGGGCTCAACTGGTCTGCCTGCCTTGGCTTCCCAAAGTTCTGGGATTACAGGTGTGAGCCCCCACATCTGACTCTGGGTCTTGTTATTGAGTGGTGTTTGTTGGGACCGGAACCGTATTTAGTCTCATGTTGATGCTTCCCTACTACAAGGTGAGAACTTCTTCCTGCTCTAACGATGCTTCCCCGCTCTGGCTGCCAGACACAGGGACTATTCCCAGCCTTGCGTGGGCTCTGATCCTGGGTGTTTTCCTCACACTCCTGCACTGATCTGTGCTTAGCTGAAGCCTCCAGGAGGACCCTCTGCGGGTGTCTGGGCTTCTTGGTGCAGCCCCCTCCTCTCCAGCACTCTGGAGCACCTGTGAACTTCAGCCCCCTGCCTGGCCACCTCTATCTTCCCACTTGACAGAGACGCACGTGGCTGCCTGGGTTCCCCTTCTCTACACCGTGCCCGGGGGTGGGTGGGACAGTCCTCGCTGCCGGGTCGGTTCCACTCTCTCCAGCACCACGGTCCTCGGTTTCATGAGCCCAGTGCCTTCAGTGCTGCTTTTACATCTATTTGTCTGTTTTTTTGGTTGCTGCAGCTGAGAGTGTCATCTCCATTCTCGGCCAAGCCCCCTCCACCCGCCTGTCCCCGTCAGTCCCTATACCTGCTGTCCCTAAGATGCCGCCTCTGTGAGGCCTGACGGGCTCTCCCCCAGTCCCGCCTCTCCTGCCCCGGGGCAGGTGCTGTCGCGGCCAGCGAGGATCCGTGCGAGCGAAACTGCGCGCGTGGGGCTCACCGGGGCTGGGCAGGTGGCTACAAGAGCCTGTCTCCCCGCGGTCACCCCATAGGGTTGGCTGAGGATGGGGCCTGAGACCCTGAGGGTGGCTGACCGCCCCGAGTTTCAGTTTTAAGGGGCAGGACGTGCTTGCGCCGGCCCCTGGGCTCCGCGCTCCGCACCGCCTGATCCCAAGGGGCTTGGGAGCGGAGAGGGCCCACTCTCTGTTCCGGAGGTGGGCGAGGGGCGGGGGGCTTCCGGGGGACGGGGCCTGGGCTGGGACGTGGTGGGCGGAGCGAGGAGAGGAGGGAAAACGCCTCGGGAGCTGCCGCACCGCCGCCACCGCCAGAGGGCAGCGGGGACCCGCACGGGAGGTCCTCGGTCCC
>NW_016860921.1:0-9017 GCF_001698545.2 Rhinopithecus bieti | reverse complement strand
GTCCCGCCGGCCGCCGCCGCCCGAGGTGAGTTCTGGCGCCCAGCCCGGCCAGCCTGGCCTCCGCCAGCGCCGCCCCCTTCCCGCCCGGCCCTGAACCCTGCCACAGTGCCCGCCTGGCACGCGCCATGCCCCGCCCCTGCCGCCCCGCTCGCCAGGCCCCCTTCCTTCCAGGGTCCCCTCACCCGTGGGCTGTCCACAGCACCCAGCCGGGCTCCCCCAGCTGGCTGGAGGGGTCCCTCTCACTTGTACTTGCTGGCCAGGTGGGCTCTAACCCTGGTCCCCAGGACATGCTCCTGGTCTTGCAAACACTTTCACCCTCGTACCTGCAGTCCAGGGCAGCTGATCACATGTGGATTCTTGGGGAGTGGGCGGTTTGTGGCCACAATGGACCTGACTAGGACTCTGGGAACCTGCAGAGACCCCCACGAAGGCCAGGATGGGCTATGAGAGATATTGGTGATATACTTGGTGTCTGGGACTGAAACTGACCCTCAGACCCCCAGTGTTCCAGCCACTGGGCACACACCAGACCTAGCTGTGTGCCCTGGGCCTGCCCAGCCCCAGGCAGGCAGTGCAGGGTGGCTGTGTGGACAAGTCCCCAGAGCCGGGACGCACCCCAGGACTGCGTACCTGTGGGCAACCACTGTACCGGCCTGGTACGTCCTCATGCCACTGATAGCTAAGTGGCAGCCATGCCATGGGACCCGGCTCCAGCAAGGGCATCCGGAGCCGATGGGTGATGTGTCCCCGCAGACTCATGCCCGCCATGTTCCAGGATCCGGGCACAGCGCTGGCTGCCCCCATGGCTAGGCGGGACCTGTGGCCAGGCCAGCCCTTTGGGTGTGTTGACCACTCAGGATTGTCCGCGCTGTGTCCACCAGTCCTGAGGCTTCGCACCCCTCCCCTGCCGCCCAGCAAGCGCGCCGCATCCAACCTGGCCTTATATGGGCACATTCGGGTGTTGGATGGCGGGCGGCGGCCAGGTGGGCCTTATGCCACAGCACCCTCCCACCCCCCTCCTGCCCACATGGGCCTGGCTGAGCGGCTGCTCTGAGGGCCCGGCAGCGTCCTGGGCTGTGTGGGCACTCATGCCATACTGAGCGAGCCCCCACCACCACCAGTGGCCTGGACTTGCATTCTCTTTGATCTGTTTGGCCTCCCCCATCCCTGCACCTGCCTGTCCTCTGTCCACTCGGCCAGGGAGGCTCTGGAGGCCTCTGTCCTGCCATGGTCCGTGGCTGGGGCTGAAACTGACGGGTGGATGGCCGCGGTCACCCATGGCAGTGGGTGGCAGAGCCCACCTCTTCGTGGAGACGCCCCAGCGGCCACCCCCTTCGCTTTCGTCCTCCTCAGCTGCAGCCTTGGGGCCGAGGATATCCAGCCCTGGCTTTGCGTGGCAAAGGCCCTGGCGGCACTGGGGAGCTGGAATCGAGCTGCTTTCCAAGGGCAGGGGCCTCTGTGGTTTGGGTGGAGGTGGGGAGGAGGTTCTTCCGGACTGTGCTCATTTTCCTAGCATGGACTAGGGCGCGAGGTCCATCCAAGTGTGTTTCTCCTGCTCTGAACAGCCCACTGTGTACCTTCGTTAGGCCAAGGACCAGCATGCAGAGGGTTTGGATTATTTTTGAAAAGCCATTTCCCGCTAGGTCATAAGTTCTGGAATCGGCACATCGCTAGACTCGGATCATATTTTAAAAGTTCTTCTTTTCCCAAAGTTTCACAATCTTGGTGGATTTGTCTATAAACTGCTTTTTTTTTTTTTTTTTTTTTTCCAATTTGAAAAAAGATAGGAATTGGCTTTCTCCCTTTCCATTTTATTTCTCACAGTGGGAACTTGAGAGTTTGTGGATGAAATACGTTTTACAAATAATTCTGAAGGAAGTTGTTTCAGGGCTTTCTGAGAAGTGCCACCTTTGAACTTTTGCAAGCATGGCCTTGGGGACCAGCTCTGAGCGGCCTGCCTAGGAGGCCACTCGCCTCTCCTCTGCACCCGGCCAGCTGCTGTGGGCAAGCTGAGCCCTGACCCAGGTGGGCAGGGTGCCTGTCCAGGGGTGCCCCATGCCTGGGGGGTGGCGTGGTCAGGGTCGGCTCCCTGTGGGGCAGGAGTCTGAAGGGTGTGTGACTCGGGGAAGCAATAGCCATGGGTGCACGGTGCTGACCTCGGCCCCAGCCAGGCCTCAGGGCCCTCCTCCCTCGCCCCAAGCCCTTCCAGGCAGTGGCTGGCCAGTGTGCAGTGGGTTGAGGTGGACGTGTGGGAGCTGGGCCCAGCCCCTGCAAGGTGGGGAATCAGGCCAGCCGCCCCGTTTCCATCTCGGGGCCCCACTCCTGGAAGGGAAAATAAATCACTGTCCCCTTGGGGAGGGAGGGAGCCGTGAACAAAGTCGCCTTTGGCTGGGCCTGGAAACGCCGACCGCAGACTCCTTTATCCATTGTGCGGGAATCAATGGGCCTCCGGGCTCCCTTTCAGCCGCAGGCCCCGCGCTGCGGCCCTGTCGAGGGGAAATGTTGGTTTTCCCCAGCCGTGGCCTCCAGCCCCTGGCTTGCCCAGCCCTGGCTCAGGAACCATGGTTGTGCTGGGAGAGGTGGGCTGTGCCTACAGGCTGGACCCCGGCTGCTGCATGCTGGCCCTCTCTGCAGCCTGAACTTGCTTCTTGGCCCAGGGTGGACTCCTTTGCCCCATCTGGGCCTCTGCCGGTGACTCCAGGCCTGGTGTGTGCAGGTGACAGCCTCAGCGGGTGGGTCAGCACGGGAGGGAGAGGTGCCCCTCTCCCCAGAGGCCCCTCTAGGGCTGCCGTCCCTGCCTGCCTGCCTGCCACTCTCCCTGGCAGCCATCCCTGGAGCTGGTGGTCAAGCCCCAGGGTGTCTGGCTGCCCTCTGCAGGCGGCTCCAAGGTGGGCCACAGCGCCAGGGCCCATGGTCCAGGATGGCTGGGGTAGAGTGAAGCAGGGGATGGGAGAGGAGGGGTTTCATGGGCCAGGGCAGACCTCACAGGAGAGGTGGGTACCAGTCCCCTTGGAGCAAGTCAGTGTGAGTGTGGGTCTCCCTCTAGGACATTGTCCCTGTGTGGGGCAGGGGTGCCGCCCATCTTGGCAGAAAGCCCAACCACTTTTCTTCTTGCCTGGTGCTGTGAAGGGGCTGAGGAGTGAACATTGGCTGAGCAGTGACAGGGAGGAGGGAGCTGGGCTGCTGCCCTGGTGTGTGGCATGGGGCCCGCTGGGCACAGTGACACCCTCTGGGCTACTAAGACTGTGAGCCCCAGGACAGCTTGATGGCCCCTGGAGAGCTTTGTCCAGGCCCACCAGCCAGTGGCTTCGGGGCCCTCATTCCCTGTAACCTTCCTGCCCTGTCCCCAGTGGTGACTGTAGGGCTTGGTCTGGAGCACAGAACCACACCCCAGGGCAACACTGTGTGTCCCAGAGGGGCTGGGCGGCTGTGCCCTGTGGCCTGCAGGGGCCTGGGGAGCTGCATTGGACAGGCCCAGTGTCCTCCTGTCCCCAGCCCTGTCCTTGAGAAGTCTGCCATGTGAGTGGGAGCAAGGGCCCCTGGCCTGGTGGTGGTGCCCAGTGTGCCTGGGCTGCTCAGTGGTCATGGCAGCTCCGCCGGGGGGCCAAGAGCCCTGGCAGGGGGCAGAGCATCAGCTCACCCCTGATCTCTGGCCTCGGGGGTTCTGGGCTCAGGAAATGTTCTTGTTGATGCTTCTTAAGTGGGGAAGGGCTGCCAAGGTTTACAGGCAGAGCTCCTCTGGGGAGTTCCAGGCAGGGGAGGCCTGGGGACTGCAGCCAGGCAGGCTGGGGTTTTGAGGTGGGGGTGGGGGCATGAACCTGGCTGGGCCTGGTGAGGTCTGGACTGGGATGGCTACGGAGGAATCTTTGCCTGTTTTAGCACTGTGCAAGGTTCTCTTCAGGGCGTGGCACCGCCTCACGATGCTCTGGTGCCCGCCCTGTGCCCTGGCGTGTCAAGAAGGGGGAGTAGTGCCCTGGGGCTGGGGTTGCAGAAGGTTCCGCCTCAAGGCTTCCAGAGAAGGGCCCCCAGCCTGCTGACTCGCTGAGTGCCCAGGGCTGGGCAGCGTGGTGGGGCACAGCCTGTGGGGTAGCCGCCTGTGCTGCAGGCCCCCAGGTCCCCGCACATCCTCTGGGTCTGCTCCCCGAGGGCCGCCTGGCTAGCCGGTGACTGTGTGTGTCGTGGGTCTGTGTATGTGGGTGCACATGCGTGTGCCTGAGCGTCCCGGGCTGGAGCAGAGCCTGGCCCTGGCACCTGATGGGCAGCAGGCTGTGTAGCGGTCACCTGTGCTGTGGCTCCTGGGGGCAGCCACTCTTGCACTTGGCTTCCTGGGGAGGGGATCGGGCCCTGGCACTGACTCTGGAGTTTCCCACTCACTCCTGCCCTGGGTGCCCCTGGGGGCTGGCACAGCCACATAGTGGCCATCTGTGGTGGGGGCACTGTGTCTCCTCTTGGTGACCGGTGGGGGGCTGCCGGCTGCAGAAGGCTCAGCACCTGGATTGGCTCTGCACCCACCTAGGGGTCTGGCACCGTGTGTCCTGATTCCCTTACTCTCCCTTCTGGTCAAGGTGAGACCCTTCCCCAGGCCACTCAGCTTCTCCAGGAGGACATGGGGCCTGGCCACCCACACCCCATGGCCAGGTCCCTGACCAGGCCAGAGAATTCCTCCAGCTGGAAACTCGGGGCCATGCAGGGACCCCCAGTTCCCAGGTGTCCTCGCTCCACTGTGGCCCCGTTTGGCTGCCAGGCCACTCTTGGTCCAGCCCCTCCATGCCGGGAACTTAGGGTTGGCCGGTCAGGGCTAGGGTTGAGGGGACCACACAGCCGGCCCCTCAGCGGTCAGCTCCACCTGCCCCTCCCTCCCTGGCGCACAGTTGCTTGGTCTGTCCCCACCGACGCCCCACCCTGCTGTGTTGTCAACCAGCTTCTGCCGCTGCTGCGGTGGACGCTCCTTCCTCGGGAAGCCCCCGTCATCCCTACTGGGTCAGGAGTCCTGTCCGACCTGGGCCAGCATTGCCACAGGCTCTGTAGAGGGGCGGACACCACTGGCCTGGGCTGTAGAGGCATCCTGGGAGGTGCAGGTGCACTGGAAAGTAAGAGGAGGCCGTTTCCTGGTCCCGGCTCATGTCTGCTCACGACAGAGGGATCATGACACTGCACGTGTCTGTGCCTGGGCGCCTCTCCTTACTCGGAGGGCTGTGTTCTGGGGGGCACCCCCTCCTTGCTCCCTGTGGGAGCCAGGCCCCATGGGGAGGAGCCGCCGTGGCCTCAGGAGGCAAGCTGGGCAGCCCCAGCCACGAATCCTCTGTACCTGCCCTGGCTGGCCACCACCCCCCTGCCATTCTCCCTACGAATGCCCACTGAGTATCTGCTGTATGCCAGGCCTCGGGACACCGCAAGCACGGGAAAGGGGCTCGGGTGTGGGTTTGGACCATGTGGCCAGGACGGGCCATTCCAGAAGAGATACTGGAGACCCCGAGGAGCTGCAGGGTGAGGGGCGTCGGAGAGGGCACTTCAGACGAGGCAGGTGTGGGGAGCTGATCTGAGGGCCTGTGAAGACGGGGAGGGGCAGGCCGCAGGGGGTCCTGCCTCTGTCCCTCCACACTGTAGCTTCCTCCCCTCCATCCCAGGGCCTGCCCACCTCCACCCTCCCTGGGCCCTGGGAAAGAGGAGCCTCTGTGTCTGGGGATAGTGTGTGTGTGACAAAGCGTGTGGGCAGGGTGGCCTCTCTGGGCCTTGCTGCTGTGGGAAGCCCCTGTTCCTCCTCCTTCCTCAGTTGTGTTTTTTACAGCTGGGCAGGGGTGGCGGGGTGGGAGGGGTTGGCGGCATCCCCCTTGTTGGCCCACCGCCTCCAAGTCTAGTCCTCCATACCTGACAGCAGTGAGGCCCTGTCTCAGACTCAGTTTACCCTCATGTCTGGCTCCCACGTGGCCCTTGGTGTCCTGCCTGTGCTGGGGGCCTCTTGACTGTGGCTAAGTGTGTGTGCAGGGCAGGGATTGTTCTGGAGGAGGAGGCTGGGGGGCATCTTGGCGGGGTGCAAACCCTGGAGGTGGCACAGCGCTGCTGTCATGCCCCAGCAGAGCCCCGGTGCTGGCTCCCTGTATTTCTTCCTGGCTGCGGTGCGAGGCGGCCAGTCTCCCCACCAGGTTCCTGTGCCCTCAGGTGCTACCTCAGTTTCCCCATAGGCTGCGTGGGTTGGACGCCCGTCCAGGAGGTGTGGGCTTGCCTAAACATAAAGCCCAGGCCGCTGTCCTGGCATGCTCATTTCCCAGGAATCTGGGGGGCTGGGCTTCCTCCTGGTCAGGCCCTCCTGCGGGGGTCTTGGGCCTGCAACAGCAGGGTGTCCAGGGAGCCCAGGTCGGGGTGGGATAGGCCTGGCGAGGGGGACGGAGGGAGGCTGTTTGCTTTAGGATAAGGCTGGCTCCTCTGGCCTGGCTGCCTCCACCCGTGCCTACAGCGCTTGCAGGCCAGCCTTGGGGGCCACGCTTCCGGCCAGCCAGCGGTCATTTGGCTCTGCCCCCTTTCTCAGCAGTGACCATGGGCGGGGGTCCCGCCTCCCTGTCTGTGCCTGTCATCCTGCGCCTCCCGCATGCCTGTGGGGACCTTTTCCTCCCCAAGCCTTGCTTGTGTCTGCCTGGGGCAGGGTGGGGGCTGGGGCCCGAGATAGCCCCTTCCTGAAGTGCAGCTGGGGCTTTCAGCCTCTGAGGCGGACTCCCTCCCCAGATGTGGGGGGCTGGGTCCGTGTGCCCCACCCAGGACAGGGCCAGGCACTTGCTCTCTTGCTACTTGTGGGCAGTTGTGTGGGTGGGCACTCATGTGCATGCATGAACATGCTTGCACGTGTGAGACCTGCGTCCAGGTAGCCACTCAGGAGGCCCAGGTACCCCTGCAGGCTGTGGGCCACAGGGGCTGGGCTGGGCAGGGGCCTTGGCCACTCCCTCTTGATCGCGGAGGCCCTGTGGGTGGTGGGAGTTCGGGCAGCGACAGGTGCTGGTGGGGTCAACCGGGAGTGGGTCTGGGACCTGGGCAGGCTGGGAAGGGGTCAGGAGGCCCCTGTGCTGTGGGTCCTGCAGCCCTTTCCTCCCCGGGACAAGTTTGCCAGAGCTGCCCCAGCCCTGGGCAGCTTCCAGAACCACACTGAGGGGAGGTGGGCTGGCAGCCCCCCACAACCGCCATCTCGTTTCTTCTCCGGGGAGTTACAGGGAGGGTAGGGAAGGAGGGGCTTCAGGGCTGGGGCCCATGGCCAGGCTGGGAGGGTCCTGAGTTGAGGGAGAGATACAGGTCAGAGGAGAGACCCCACGTGTTTTCTCAGAGAGGCCAGGGACTGGTGTGGGCCGGGTGGGCCTGGGCTGGGAAGAATCCGTCCCTCCGGAGCCTCAGCCCACCCTTTGTGTTTCTCGTCACAGTCGGGAGGCTCCATGTCTCCACGCCCAGCCCCAGCGGCCGATGATGCCTGTGGGATCAGAACCCCGAGGCCCTGGGCCACACCCTCTGTGCTGTCAGCACTGATTAGGCCTCCAGAGAGGTGATAGGGTTTCTCTGTGGGGTCCCTGTCCCCAGAGCTGGGGGGTCAGATTGGGAGCTGCTACCTGAGTGCCTGAAGACGCCGGTGGGAGACGTCACGGGGCCACTGTTAATTGCGTGTTGGAGAAACACGTGGCCCCAGGCACTGTCGAGATGGCTTGCAGCAGCTGCTGCCTCTTGGTGTCTCTGCACCCAGCCTGGACACTCCCAGACAGCAGTGGCTACAGTTCGGGAGGGACACTGTCACCCATGGGCTGGCCAGAGGTGCCCTGGGAACTGTGGGGTGCCTGTGACCACCTCTCAGATGCAGAGAGCAGTGAGTGGGCCGCGGTTGCCGCTGCAGGACTTGGGAGCAGCACGTGGGGAGTGGGGCACGCGGGGCCCTCCTCTCCCAGGAGCTCCATCCAGGTGCAGGCCCTGCGGTGCTGAGTTTCTGAGGCCTGCAGGGTCTGTGTGTTCTAGGCTCATCTTCCCGGCTGGCTAGGCACTGCCCACTGGGGCTGGTCACACACAAACAGAGCCCTGGCCCTGCCTTCCAGCTCAGAAGCACCCAGGCAGGGGATGGGGTGGGGTGGGGACCCAGGCAGGGGATGGGGTGGGTGGGGACCCAGGCAGGGGACAGGGTGGGTTTCTTTCTGCCAGGAAAGGAGGACTTGGCTTCTCCACGTGGGGTGGGACAGAGTGGGTGGCCATGTGGAGCTGCAGCCTGTGTGCTCCTGTGGGTTTCACAGGCAGTGGGGGGACATACTGGCTGCCAGGTACAGCCTTGGGGCTGCCAGCCGGACAGGAGCTGGCAGTGCCTATGGCCAACCCCTGCTACTGTCTCTCCAGAGGCTTGCCCTCTGACCCCGGGGCCTTGGGGTCATGCCCCTCAAGGCTAAGGTGCCTGGCAGGGTAGGGCCCTTGAGGTGGGCAGACAGACCTGGGCATCTGTGGTCCTTGAACTCAGGTCTGATACTGACAGAGACGTGGGTGCCGCACAAACTCTCATCCACACAGTGCCCGTGCGCAGGCGGTCTGCTGTGCTCAATTGCGTGTGGATAGCTGTGGGGTCGCTGGCCTGTGTCCAGGCCCGCCTGGGCCCTGGGCTGATGGTTGGGTGGGAGTTGGGTGAGGGGCCTGGAGCCTCTTTGGGACCCACCAGGCCCCCCATCCCCTGCCGCCCTTGTCCTTGGGGGGCCACTGTCCCCTCTGACCTAGGGTGTATAGCTGCTTCCTGTGTGACCAGGAGGACCCCTGCCCTCTTGGCTGGTGGGTTTTGAGGGCTGCCAAGCACAGCTGTTTTGCATCCTCTGGGGACCCTCCTCCCCTCTCACGTCTCAAAGAGCCGGACTCTGGGACCACAGGGCCGCCCCGGCCATGAGAGGCTGCTGACATGGTGTTCAGTGGGCCAGTACTCAGGGGCTTTGGTGCATGTGGGCAGCTGAGGCCTGGGTCAGGGGCACTGCGCCTGGGCCCCTCTACTCACCTTGGGCAGGCGACCCAGGTGGAGCTCA
>NW_016860920.1:0-1504 GCF_001698545.2 Rhinopithecus bieti | reverse complement strand
AGCGATGAGGTTTCACTGTGTTAGTCAGGATGGTCTCGATCTCCTGACCTCATGATCCTCCCGCCTCAGCCTCCCAAAGTGTTGGGATTACAGGCTTGAGCCACTGCGCCTGGCCAAAAAATTAAATTGAATAAACAAATAAACACTTTAGCACATTGACTTTAGAGGTGTCCGCATTGGGCAGAAATGGCCAGGCGCTAGTCCCTACCCCATGCTTAGTCATTGGTCAAGGCTGCATAAAAAGAAGGTAACATCAGTCCAAATCAAACGCTGCTGAAGGTGCTACCGCTGGAGCCTGGAGACCAGCTGAAGTCCTCCCAACTGATCAAGTTCTTTCAGGAAGGGAGAGCCACCCTGGCTACCATACTTGCCCAGTGTCACTCAGCCACTGAGTGGAGCAGCTGGGGTCTGTCTGACTGTAAAATTTGCTTCCTTTGGCCGGGCACGGTGGCTCACGCCTGTAACCCCAGCACTTTGGGAGGCCGAAGCGGGCGGGTCATGAGGTCAGGAGATCGAGACCATCCTGGCTAACACAGTGAAACCCCGTCTGTACTAAAAACACAAAAAATTAGCCGGGTGTGGTGGCGGGCGCCTACAGTCCCAGCTACTTGGGAGGCTGAGCCAGGAGAATTGAGTGAACCCGGAAGGCGGAGTTTGCAGTGAGCTGAGATCGCGCCACTGCACTCCAGCCTGGGTGACAGAGCGAGACTCTGTCTCAAAAAAAAAAAAAAAAAAGTGCTTCCTTCCTACGTGCCATCCAATGCCCTTGAATATCCATCCCTATCTTCACCCATCCAGCCTTCTCCTGAAACATCCATTTATCTGTACATATGTTCATGCCTTTGTGCATTCCTCCAACTAGTTATTTCTCCACTCATCCATCCACCTGCCTGTCTAGCCAGCCATTTGCTCATATGTTCTTTTATTTATTTATTTATTTGAGATGGACTTTTGCTCTTGTTGCCCAGCCTGGAGTGCAGTGGCGCCATCTCGGCTCACTGCAACCTCCGTCTTCCAGGTTCTAGCGATTCTCCTGCCTCAGCGTCCCGAGTAGCTGGGATTACAGGCACCTGCCACCATTCCACCTAGAGGTAGAATTGCTGGGTCATATAGTACCATTTTTAGGACCCGCTAAACTGCTTTCCACAATGTCTACACCATTTACACCATTTTGCATTCCCGCCAGCAATGCATGAGGGTTTCAATCTCTCCACATCGGCAACAGTGCCTGGTATGATCTGTCTTTTTTTTTTTTTTTTTTTTTTTTTTTTTTGAGATGGAGTCTCACTCTGTCACCCAGGCAGGAGTGCAGTGGCACAATCTCGGCTCACTGCAAGCTCCGCCTCCCGGGTTCACGCCATTCTCCTGCCTCAGCCTCCCGAGTAGCTGGGACTACAGGCGCCCGCCACCACGCCCAGCTAATTTTTTTTTTTGAGACGGAGTCTTGTGTCGCCCAGGCAGGAGTGCAGTGGTACAATCTCCGCTCACTGCAAGCTCCGCCTCC
>NW_016860919.1:0-1503 GCF_001698545.2 Rhinopithecus bieti | reverse complement strand
TTTTAAAGTATCGTAGATAGATGCTAAATTGTCTTTGAAAATTATTCAAATGGTAGTATATATGCTGTAACTTAATTTGTGTTTCTTCTGACTTTTTGGCAATTATAAAATTGAGGTTTATTTGATGTTGGAAGAAAAGTCGACATTGTGTTCACGTATCAAATAAAAGTCTGTTCTGAGACAGCCCAGTTGCAATTGTGGGGAGAGCAATAGTGTAATAACACCAGGAATCTTTTTTTAAACTTGCAGAGGTATTCCTGTCTTGTGATCAACACACAATAATATTTATCCCAGTGATTCATCTCTTCAGTTAGAGTGGAAATTTACTACCTTCTTTAATGTTTTGACTAAGACTTTGGGTGGGGTATGTCTGCCCTAGCGTTCTTCCCCTCCCCTTCATCTTTAGGTAGAAGTTCTTTCTTCCTTTTTTTTTTCTCTTTTCCTTTCTCTCCCCCTTCTCTCTTTCCCCTTCCCTTTCTCCTCCTTTTCTTCCTTCTTTTCAAAACCACTACAAAAATGAAGATTTTGTGGAAGGGAATGTGTGCTAATATTTGGAAGCTTAATACTGGCATGTAGCTTCAAGTACTACAATGTTTAAAACATCTTTTCCCTTCAATCTAGGTGATGTACATGGGTGAAGAACATCTATTTAGTGTGGAGCAGATAACAGCCATGTTGTTGACTAAGCTGAAGGAAACTGCTGAAAACAGCCTCAAGAAACCAGTAACAGATTGTGTTATTTCAGTAAGTATAATTCAGCAAGGCAGTGTGTTTTATTTCATTTGGCATTCTTTGTATTACTTTTAAGTATCAAATGTGTGAAAGCTGTTCTTTTACTAGAGATCATGTTCCACTGGACTGTATTCACATGTGTTCCAGAGCATTACAAAGTAGATTTGAGTGGTATTTTTAGCCAGAAGCTGCAAAGGTTCTTGACTGGAAATCAAAATCTCGTGTGAGGCTTTTTGAAAATACAGATTTTGACTGGTTCCATTTGGGAGTATTCTGATACAGTTAGTTGCTGCACTATCCGGCTTGTACATTTAACACAGGAGCTTTTCACAGGTGAAAGAATTCTACCCTTCGTTGAGAAATGAGTGCATTAGGAGTTTTAAAATGTAGCCTACCAGTAGTGATGAAAGCTAAATTTTTAGCACTAGCAAGCCTGTTACCTTCAGTGGACAATTACTAGTTAGACTATCAAGGGGTACTTGAAATGAACAAAAGTCATCTTTTTTTCTGGACACCAGAAAGGTAAATTCTGCTCACCCAGATGTCTTGGGTCACTTCTTGATATGCTGTGGGGTATGCTTTTGGACTTAAATACAGCATGGTCTTTGCCCAATAGTATGAGCAATGTGGCCAGCTGAGATCAGTCAGCAAGAAGCCTTTATGAATGAATGAGGCAGAAGGGCTAACATTTCTCCTGTTGTCCTTGCAAGATGGGAATTGTTTTAATGTCTGCCAAATTAAAGAATTAAGTTACAAGTCAGTGGCTTCTCC
>NW_016860918.1:0-344 GCF_001698545.2 Rhinopithecus bieti | reverse complement strand
AAGTTGCTTATCAGCTTAAGGAGATTTTGGGCTGAAACGATGGGTTTTTGTAAATACACAATGTCATCTGCAAACAGGGACAATTTGACTTCCTCTTTTCCTAATTGAATATCCTTTATTTCTTTCTCTTGCCTGATTGCCCTAGCCAGAACTTCCAATACTATGTTGAATAGGAGTGGTGAGAGAGAGCATCCCTGTGTTGTGCTGGTTTTCAAAGGGAATGCTTCCAGTTTTTGCCCATTTAGTATGATATTGGCTGTGGATTTGTCACAAATAACTCTTACTATTTTGAGATACATTCCATCAATACCTAGTTTATTGAGAGCTCTTAGCATGAAGCGCTG
>NW_016860916.1:0-1072 GCF_001698545.2 Rhinopithecus bieti | reverse complement strand
ACCGCGCCCGGCCTGTTTTATTTTAAATTGGAAAACAGCTGGGCCCAGGGGCTCATGCCTGTAATGCCAACACTTTGGGAGGCCGAGGCAGGTGGATCACCTTTGGTCAGGAGTTCAAGATCAGTCTGGAAAACATGGAGAAACCCTGTCTCTATTAAAATACAAAACTTAGCCGGGCATGGTGGTGCGCACACTGGTAATCCCAGCTACTTGGAAGCTGAGACATGAGGATCACTTTGACCCAGGAGGCGGAGGTTGCAGTGAGCTGAGATCAAACCACTGCACTCCAGCCTGGGCAACAGAGCAAGACTCTGCCTCAAAAAAAAAAAAAAAAATCAGAAAACAACAGAACCTCCTTACTTTGATTGGAAATTAAGCATCAGTTGGCATGATTAGGTTTTCATTTTACATTGAGACTACAGAAAACTGATTTACTTACTACATTGCATCCACTTCTTTAAAAAAAGATTTTGTCATTGGGTTGAAAACTGCCTGTTCTGAACTTTGCAGTCACAAGTTGACAACCCACTCACTGTTTATATAGTTATATATGCTATTAATGTTTATGCCCTAAGTGCTGTGTATATGTGTTTATTTAAGAAAGTAGATGATTAGCTAAGTCAGTGTAATTTACTATTTCTTCATTGTCTATAAACACATTAGCTCTCAAATTAGTCATAACAATTTTATTTTTTTGCTAACTGGAAAGTCTATTTATAACTCATTACCTAGTGTATCAAGTACCCACTATGTATGAGGTGCTTTGCTTTTGAAGTGCTTTGCTTTTGAGATGCAGCAATAAAAACTAAGATGAAGATATGCCAAGACTGATTATTAACTGGCAGTGGAAGTGTAAATTATTTATTCTGGATACTAAGGCCATCTTTTCCTCCAGGTAAAAGAGGCCACCATCCTGGGCCCTCTTAGTAACTGGGGATCGAAGATACAACAGAAAGAAGCACATACTATGTGCCAAACAATTAGTCTGATAAACATACCTTGATAATTATAATATATAATGTGTAATTATAATTATATAATTTAATCATATAATTAAATTATCATTAATAAT
>NW_016860915.1:0-800 GCF_001698545.2 Rhinopithecus bieti | reverse complement strand
ATAGGCATTGAGGCTCTGACCCATCTGAGCACAGAGTATGTGCTCAGCAGCATCTGTCAGAGCAGAGCAAACACACACATGCTCTCCATACCCTGTGATCCCCGCACCCATACTCCTCACACCCGTGCTCCCCACACCTGGGCTCCGGGCACCCGTGCTCCCCACACTCGTGCTCCCCGCACTCGTCCTCCCCACACCCGTGCTCCCCGCACTCGTCCTCCCCACGCCCATGCTCCCCACACTCATGCTCCCCATACCTGTGCTCCGGGCACCCATGTTCCCCACACCCATGCTCCCCGCACTCATCCTCCCCACACCCGTGCTCCCCGCACTCGTCCTCCCCACACCCGTGCTCCCCGCACTCGTCCTCCCCACACCCGTGCTCCCCGCACTCGTCCTCCCCACGCCCATGCTCCCCACACTCATGCTCCCCATACCTGTGCTCCGGGCACCCATGTTCCCCACACCCGTGCTCCCCGCACTCGTCCTCCCCACACCCGTGCTCCCTGCACTCGTCCTCCCCACGCCCGTGCTCCCCGCACTCGTCCTCCCCACGCCCATGCTCCCCACACTCATGCTCCCCATACCTGTGCTCCGGGCACCCATGTTCCCCACACCCATGCTCCCCGCACTCGTCCTCCCCACGCCCATGCTCCTCACACTCATGCTTCCCACATGCATGCTCCCCACACCCATCCTCCCCACGCCCATGCTCCCCACACTCGTGCTCCCCATACCTGTGTTCCGGGCACCCATGTTCCCCACACCCATGCTCCCCACCCCCATCCTCCCCACGCCCA
>NW_016860914.1:0-1073 GCF_001698545.2 Rhinopithecus bieti | reverse complement strand
ACTCCTGACCTCAGATGACCTCCCCGCCTGGCCTCCCGAAATGCTGGGATTACATGCGTGATCCACCACCCACCACGCCAGGCCATACAGTTTTATTTTTATTTATTTTATTTTTTTTTTTGAGACGGAGTCTCGCTCTGTCGCCCAGGCTGGAGTGCAGAGACCGGATCTCAGCTCACTGCAAGCTCTGCCTCCCGGGTTTACGCCATTCTCCTGCCTCAGCCTCCCGAGTGGCTGGGATTACAGGCGCCCGCCACCTCGCCTGGCTAGTTTTTTGTTTTTGTTTTTTAGTAGAGACGGGGTTTCACCGTGTTAGCCAGGATGGTCTCGATCTCCTGACCTAGTGATCCGCCCGTCTCGGCCTCCCAAAGTGCTGGGATTAAAGGCTTGAGCCACTGCGCCTGATCACAATTCTTATTTTAAGACGGGGTCTCTGTCGCCCTGGCTGGAGTGCAGTGGCACGATCACAGCTCACTGTTGCCTCGACCTTTCAAGCTCAAGCCGTCCTCCTGCCTCAGCCACCCACGCAGCCAGGACTGCAGGGGCACATTGCCATGCCCGGCTTTTTCTGTTTTTTGTTTTTGAGATGGAGTTTTGCTCTTGTTGCCCAGGCTGGAGTGCAGCGGCGCAATCTTGGCTCACCACAACCTCCTCCCTCTGGGTTCAAGCCATTCTCCTGCCTCAGCCTCCCAATGAGCTGGGATTACAGTCATGTACCACCATGCCTGGCTCATTTTGTATTTTTTTTTTAGTACAGAAGGATTTTCTCCATGTTGGTCAGGCTAGTCCTCAACTCCTGACCTCAGGTGACCCGCACACCTCAGCCTCCAAAACTGCTGGGATTACAGGCGTGAGTCACTGTGCCTGGCCCCGAGTAATTCTTTTTTTTTTTTTTTCAGACTGAGACTCGCTCTCTTGCCCAGGCTGGAGTGCAGTGGCGCAATCTCAGCTCACTGCAAGCTCTGCCTCCCGGGTTCACACCATTCTCCTGCCTGCGCCTCCCGAGTAGCTAGGACTACGGCCCCTGCCAACATGCCTGGCTAATTTTTTAGTAGAGACGGGGTTTCATAGTG
>NW_016860913.1:0-1180 GCF_001698545.2 Rhinopithecus bieti | reverse complement strand
GCACGTTATGCACGTGTACCCTAGAACTTAAAGTATAATAATAATAAAATAAAAAAAAAAGAATATATAGCCAGTTATGGGAACCAAAAACTGAAGTGTCCCAAGGACAAGCAGATAGAAAATAATATAGAAAATGAATAGATATATAAGATCAAGAATGAGAGACAGTATACAGATCATTGATATTCATAAATGAAAGACCAAAATATCGCACCATAATAAATGTATACACACACAAACTTGAAATTTACCCAAAGAAAAACTGAACAGCAATTCTATCATGTTACAGGGGAATTCACAACCAATGTCTTCATGTTTCATTCAAGCTGTCAAGTATCTCCAGGGAGTTGAGGAAGGGTTCTAAAATCATAGTTCAGAGGCTTAGACAAAGCCTAAACATCATCAAAATGTAATATATTCAGAGCAATATGAGATGAGGTAACATCAATAAAATACCAGATATTTATCAAATGAAAATGAGCAAAGATTAAGAAGAGCTCTACATTTTTTAAAAAAGCAGAAACATGAAAATTTTACACATACAGATATGTATATAAGATATATATTTAATAGAAGGATTAGAGCAAAAGTAGCTCAAAAGTGATTAGCAATATTAGAGAAAAGAAAAAACTGGATCCAGCTATGAGCAAGAATCTGAAATATTTTGAGTTTCAGAAAGAGAAAAAAGCAAACATTTGTGGAGCAATCATAAAAGGAGCAATTCAATAGTTTCTTTGAATTGAAGAACGTGAGTGCCAGATTAAGAGAACCCACAGAGTATCCAGCAGGAGAAAGAAAAAGACATACACCAAGATAAATCATTGTGAAACTTCAGATGGAGGTTTTGAAGGATAGAAGATAACAGAAGATTTCTGAGGGAAAAAATGACAATAAAAACGATATGCAAAACAATGCAGGTTTATTTAATAGATGGTTGAGTAATGCAACATAAGGAAATTTAATTCATAAATCATTGTATCTGTCTATCTATCTATCTAGATGTTTTGTATGCTTTAAAAAGCGTACAAATATATCTCTGAAGAGACAAATATGTCTCTCTCTATGTATTTATAGTATACAAAACCATGTATATATTTAACAAAGACTTATCATGGAACGAAGCATTACCCCCTTCGAAATATATGAACATCTATCTACTATCTATCTATCTATCTATCTA
>NW_016860912.1:0-794 GCF_001698545.2 Rhinopithecus bieti | reverse complement strand
ATATTATATATAGCAGTCCATATATAAAATATATGTTATATAAGATATTATATAATATATAATACATAACATATATTATACGTATATGGACTGCTATATATATACATATATATATATATTTTTTTAAGAGGGAGTCTTGCTCTGTTGCCCAGGCTGGAGGGCAGTGACTCGATCTTGATCGGGAGTTCAAGACCAGCCTGGCCAACATGGTGAAACCCCGTCTCTACTAAAATACTAAAATACAAAATTAGCCGGGTGTGGTGGCACAAGCCTGTAGTCCCAGCTACTTGGGAGGCTGAGGCAGGAGAATGGTGTTGCCCCACGAGGCAGAGACTGCAGTGAGCCGAGATCCATCCACTGCACTCCAGCCTGAGTGACAGAGTGAGACTCCGTCTTAAAAAAAATAATAATAAATAAAAATTAAAAAATGGCTAGGCGCGGGGGATCACACCTGTAATCCCAGCACTTTGGGAGGCCGAGACTGGCGGATCACAAGGTCAGAAGATCGAGACCATCCTGACTGACACGGTGAAACCCCGTCTCTACTAAAACTACAAAATAATTAGCCAGGCGTGGTGACAGGCGCCTGTCGTCCCAGCTACTCGGGAGACTGAGGCAGGAGAATGGCTTGAACCTGGGAGGCGGAGTTTGCAGTGAGCAGAGATCATTCCATTGCACTCTAGCCTGGGTGACTGAGTGAGACTCCGTCTCCAAAAAAAAAGAAAAATAAAAAAGTAAAATAAAATAAAAAAAAATAATAAAATAAAATAAAATAAAAAATAGCCCGGCTAATT
>NW_016860911.1:0-1175 GCF_001698545.2 Rhinopithecus bieti | reverse complement strand
ATCACAAAGCAGTTTCTCAGAAAGCTTCTTTCTAGTTTTATGTGAGTATGTTTCCTTTATCACCATCAGCTTCAATGGCATCCAAAGTATCCCTTCTCAGGTTCCCCAAAAACAGTGCTAACAAAGTGTTCCACGTGAAGAATGGTGTATCTCTGTGGGATGAATTCAATCCTCACAAAGCTGTTTCTCTGAAAGCTTCTTTCTAGTTTTCGTCTGAAGATATTACCTTTTTCACAGTATTCCTCGATGTGCTCCAGAATATTCCATTTCAGATTCCACGAAAAAAGTGTTAGCAGACTTTTCAATGAAAAGAACGGAGTAACTCTGTGAGATAAATTTACACATCACAAAGCAGTTTGTCAGAAGGTTTCTTTTGTTTTGTTTTTTTTGTCTGAGGATATTTCCTTTGTCACCATAGGCTTCAATGTGATCCAAAATACCCCTTCTCCAAAAACAGTTCTACCAAACTGATCCTAGAAAACGATCATGCAGCTCTGTGAGGTGAATTAGCACATCACAAAGCAGTTTGTCAGTAAGCTTCTTTCTAGTTTTGTCTGAGGATATTATTTCCTTTTCACCATAGACCTCAATGTGCTCCTAAATATCCCTTCTCAGACACCATAAAAAGAGTGATGCCAAAGTGCTCCCTCAACAGAAATGTAGATCTCTATGAGTCGAATGCACACATCACATAGGAGTTTCTCTGAAAGCTTCTCTCCAGTTGTTACCTGAAGAAAGTTCTTTCTTCACCTCAGTTCCCCTATGCGCTCCAAATATCCCACTGCAGATTCCACAAAAACAGTGCTAACAAACTGCTTCATGAAAAGAATGATGTAACTCTGTGAGATAAATTGACTCATCACAAAGCAGCTTCTCAGGAAACATCTGTGTAGTTTTTATCTGAGGATATTTCCTTTTCCACCGTAGGCTTCAATGCGCTCCAAAATTTCCCTTCTGTGACACCACAGTGATGCCTAAGTGCTCTCTCAACAGAAACGTTTAGTTCTATTTGATGAATGCACATATCACAAAAGAGTTTGTCTGAAATTTTCTTTCCAGTTTTTACTTGAATAATTTTCTTTTTTCACCTTAGGCCTCTATGCACTCCCAAATATCCCACTGCAGATTCCACAAAATCAGTGCTACCAAATTGTGCAATGAAAAGAATGGTTTAA
>NW_016860910.1:0-2014 GCF_001698545.2 Rhinopithecus bieti | reverse complement strand
TCCACAAAATACAAAATCTAGCTGGGAATGGTGGCATGCACCTGTAGTCCCAGCTACTCTCGAGGTTGAGGTTGGAGGATCACTTGAGCTTGGGAGGTCGAGGTTGCAGTGAGCTGAGGTCGCACCACTGCACTGCAGCCTGGGCAACAGTGAGACCCTGTCTCAGAAAAAAAAAAAAAAAAAAAAAAAAAAAAAAACGGAAATAGTGAAAACAACCAATACATTGGTCAACCCTAATGTTAACTAGGGCATTCTCCTTTTCACTCTAGAAATCAACAATTGGAGCAAAGAACGAAACATTTAGTCTGCCTTTTTTGTGTGTGTGCACTGAATTTTAGAGTAACTAAATAGCCATAGTTGATGAGGGAAAACTTTTTGTTTTTTTAGAGATGGGGTCTCACCCAGGCTGGTCTCCAACTCTTGGGCTCAAGAGAGTCTCACACCTCAGCATCCCGAGTAGCTGGGACCACAGGCCCTCACACAAAAGCATCCCAGCTGATACATCTGGCTAGAATGTTCACATTAGAAAGTCATCACTTGCAGCTTTGGGAGGTCGAGACAGGAGGATTGCTTGAGGACAGGAGTGGGAGACCAGCCTGGGCAACATAGTGAGATCCCATCTCTACAAAAACTTATTAGAAATTAGCTGGGCATGGTGGCACACACCTGTCGTCCCAGCTACTTGGGAGGCTAAGGTGGGAGGGTTGCTTGAGCTCAAGAGTGTGAGATTACAGTGACCCGTGATCCTACCACTGCACTCTAACCTGGGCAACAGAGATTCCTGTAGGAAGAAGGGAAGGAGGGAAGGAGGGAGGGGGAGAAAGAGAAAAGGAGGGAAGGAGGGAGGAAGGGAAAGAGGGAAGAGGGGAGGGAAAGAAGAAGAGAAGGAAGGAAGGAGGGAGAGAGAGAAGGAGGGAAGGAGGGAGAGAGGGAAGGGCAGAAAGAGAAACAGAAGGAAAGAATTCGGGAAGGAGGGAAGAAGGGAGAAAGAGGAGGAGGAAAAAAGAGAGCAAGAGGAGGGAAGGAGGGAGGGAGGGATGCAGTGAAGGAGGAACAGAGCGAGGGAGGGAGAGAGGAAGAGAAAAAGAGAAGGAGGGAAGGAGGGAAGGAGAGAATGAAAAGAGGAAAGGAGGAAAGGAGGGAAGGAAGGGAGGGAGGGAAGAAGGAAATGAAGGGAACGAGGGGACAGGGAGGGGAGGGATGGAAGAAAGGAAAGGTCACCACTCGCAATCCTCAGTGTGATAATTTATTCAAACAAGGACCATCAATAGATGAAACCATTAGGGTTGGGTGCAAGTTTGATGAGGCAATTTACAAAAGGGATCAGGTGTTCCCCTCATGGATCCACTGATCAATCTTAGCATCACTGAAAGGGATAATGACCATGTACCCCTGGCATAGTGCAGTCAGCAGGAAGTACATGGTACCACCTATGAAATACTCTTCCTCTGAGAACTGATCAGGACTCTAATCAAGCCTCTAGAGGTAATGGAGTTAAATTAACCCACTTTCTTCAGCAAATCAAAATCATTTATTAAAAAGGCACATGAAATCAGGCATGGTGATTCTTACATGTAATCTCAGTGCTTGAGAGGCTGAGGCAAGAAGATCCCTTGAACCCAGGAGTTCAAGACATGCACGGGCAACATGGCAAGACCTCATCTTTACAGAAATACAAACAATTAGGCGAGCATGGTGGTGCACGCCTGTAGTCCCAGCTACTTTGGAGGTTGAGGTGGGAGGATCACCAGAACCTGGAAGTCAAGGCTGCACCAATCCTTGATCATGCCACTGCACTCCAACCTGGGTGACAGAAAGAGACCCTGCCTCAAAAAAAAAAAAAAAAAAAAAAAAGGCAGAGGGGTTGCTCTGTGTGTGTGTGTGTGTGTGTGTGTGTGCCCAGAAGTGCTTTAGATGAACACTTCAGAGGCAGAGTGAGCACTTTGTGTGGGACAAATAAAACTACAGAATTATTTTAAGGCATCTAAACATTCTGACTATTTCATAACGAGGA
>NW_016860909.1:0-832 GCF_001698545.2 Rhinopithecus bieti | reverse complement strand
TAAATCTGCTTTTTTCTATGTTTATTCATCTCACATAGATGAAGCTTTCTTACATTTTGCAACTTGGAAACTCCCTCCTGGATGGATCCACGAAGGGATATTTGGGATCACATGCGGGCCTATGGTGAAATAGGAAATGTAGCCAGATAAAATCTGGAGAGAAGCTTTCTGAGAAACTGCTTGGTGATGTGTGCATTCCACTCAGGGAGTTTAATGTTCTTCTCATAAGGCACAGTTTGAACACTGTTCCTGTAAAACCAAAATAGTGATATTCAGAGCACATTGAAGAGTATGGTAAAAAGTGTAATGTCATCCAATAAAAAACAGAAGGAAGCACTCGAGGAAACTGCTCTCTGACACGCCCATCCTTTTCACAGGGTTAAAGCTTACTCTACATTTCGCAGTTTGAAAGTCGGCCTCTGAGGGTTCTGTGAAGGGATAGTAAGTGGCAACCGGAGACCTGTGTCGAGCAACGAAATGTCTCCCATCGAAAATTGGAGAGAAGCTTTCTCCGCATCCCTTTTGTGATGTTTGTGTTCATCTCAAAGAGTTAAATCATTCTTTGGATTGAGCAGTTTGAAATCACTGTTTCTCTGTAATCTGAGAAAGGACTTGGGAACAGTCCTTAGAACATGGAGAAATCAATATCCACCAGTAAAATCCAGAAGGAAGATTTCTGTGAAACTACTCTGTGTCGTCTTAATTCCTCTCGCTTAGTTAAGCCTCTCTTACGTTGAGTAGTTTTATAACCCTGTGTATATTTAGCCTGTGATGGGACATTCAGGAGCACTTTGATAACCTCAGGAGTAACCAGAAGGAAGTATTCTGTGAA
>NW_016860908.1:0-533 GCF_001698545.2 Rhinopithecus bieti | reverse complement strand
CTACAACAACAAAAAAAAGTTTAAACCCTCAAAACTCAATACTAATAAAACAAACAATCCAATCTGAAAATGGCCAAAAGACATAGTCATTTCATGGAATAAGACATATGGATGGCAAATAAGCGCATGAAAAGATGCTCAACATATCTACCTATGATAGGCAGAACAATGGCTCCCTAAAAATGTCTACACCTAATCCTCAGAACCAGTTATTCTGGCATGGCAAAGGGGGCTGTGGTTGCAGTTGGAATTAAGATTGCCAATTAGCTGACCTTAAAATACAGCCATTATTTCAGATTATTTGGTTGGGGCTACTTTAATCACAGGGGTTCTGAAAAGTGGAAGACCCAGGCAGAAGAGGTAAGAATGATGTGATGTGAGGACTGAAACCACAAATGCTGAAGACAGAGGAAGGGGAGCCATGAGCCAAAGAATATGAGTAGAGCCTAGGAGTTAGACAAGACAAGGAAATGAATTCTCCCTTACAACCTGCAGAAAGGAATGCCAACACTTTGATTTCAGTCTGGTGAAAA
>NW_016860907.1:0-1057 GCF_001698545.2 Rhinopithecus bieti | reverse complement strand
TATTCCTAGGTATTCTATTTTCTTCTTAGCAATTGTGAATGGGAGTTTACTCATGATTTGGCTCTGTCTATTACTGGTGTATAGGAATTCTCATGATTTTTGCACATTGATTTTTTATCCTGAGACTTTGTTGAAGTTGCTTATCAGCTTAAGGAGATTTTGGGCTGAGACAATGGGGTTTTCTAAATATACAATCATGTCATCTGCAAACAGACAATTTGACTTCCTCTTTTCCTAATTGAATACCCTTTATTTATTTTTGTTTTTTTTTGTTTGCGTGTTTGTGACAGAGTCTCACTCTGTCACCCAGGCTGGAGTGCAGTGGTGCGATCTCGGCTCACTGCAAGCTCTGCCTCCTGGGTTCATGCCATTCTTCTGCCTCAGCCTCCAGAATAGCTGGGACTACAGGTGCCTGCCACCATGCCCGACTAATTTTTTGTATTTTTAGTAGAGACAGAGTTTCACCGTGTTAGCCAAGATGGTCCCGCTCTCCTGACCTCATGATCCACCTGTCTTGGCCTCCCAAAGTGATGGGATTACAGGTGTGAACCACCGCACCTGGCCGAATACCCTTTATTTCTTTCTCTTGCCTGATTGCCCTTGCCAGACCTTCCAATACTATGTTGAATAGGAGTGGTAAGAGAGGGCAGCCTTGTCTAGTGCCGGTTTTCAAAGAGAATGCTTCCAGCTTTTGCCCATTTGGTATGATATTGGCTGTGAGTTTGTCACAAAGAGCTCGTATTATTTTGAGATAGGTTCCATCAATACCTAGTTTGTTGAGAGTTTTTAGCATAAAGGAATGTTCAATTTTATCAAAGTCCTTTTCTGGATCTATTGAGATAATCATGTGGTTTTTGTCATTGGTTCTGTTTATGTGATACACTACGTTTGTTGATTTGTGTATGTTGAACCCAGGGATGAAGCTGACTTGATTGTGGTGGATAAGCTTTTTGATGTGTTGCTGGATTCAGTTTGCCCGTATTTTATTGAGGATTTTCACATCGATTTTATCAGGGATATTGGCCTGAAATTTTCTTTTTTTATTGTGTCTCTGCCA
>NW_016860906.1:0-343 GCF_001698545.2 Rhinopithecus bieti | reverse complement strand
TTGTTTGTTTTGAGACAGGATCTCGCTCTGGGGTGAAATGGCATGATGATGGCTTAGTGTGGCCTCAACCCTTTGGGCTCAAGCGATCCTCCCATCTCAGCCTCTTGAGTAGCTGGAATCACAGGCACATGCCCCCCCCCCTGGCTTTTTTTTTTTTTCTGAGACGGAGTCTCGCTCCGTCGCCCACGCTGGAGTGCAGTAGCGCCATCTCGGCTCACTGCAAGCTCCGCCTCCCGGGATCACGCCATTCTCCTGCCTCAGCCTCCCGTGTAGCTGGGACTACAGGCGCCCGCCAACACGCCCGGCTAATTTTTTTGTGTTTTTAGTAGAGACGGGGTTTCAC
>NW_016860905.1:0-1056 GCF_001698545.2 Rhinopithecus bieti | reverse complement strand
GACAATTTGACTTCTTCTTTTCCTAACTGAATACCCTTTCTTTTTTTCCCTTTCTTTTTTTCTCTTGCCTGATTGCCCTAGCCAGAACTTCCAACACTATGTTGAATATGAGTGGTGAGAGAGGGCATCCCTGTCTTGTGCCAGTTTTCAAAGGGAATGCTTCCAGTTTTGCCCATTCAGTATGATACTGGCTGTGGGTTTGTCATAAATAGCTCTCATTATTTTGAGATACGTTCCATCAATACCGAATTTATTGAGAGTTTTTAAGCATGAAGGGCTGTAATATGGACATTTTAACAATAATTCTAATCTATGAACACAGAGTATCTTTCCTTTATTGGAGACTTCAACTTCTTTCATCAATGTTTCATAGTTTTCAATGTACGGATCTTTCACCTTGTTGGTTAAAAGTATTCCTAAGCATTGTATTTTACTTGGTAGCTACTATAAAAGGGATTGTTTTCTTGATTTCTTTTTCAGATAGTTTGTTGTTAGTACTTAGAAACACCACTGGTTTTTGTAGGTTGATTTTGTATCCTGCAACTTTACTATATTCATTTACCAGGTCTAACAGTTTTTTCTGGAGTCTTTGTGGTTTTTTGTATGTAACGTCACATTGTCAGGAAACAGTGACAATTTCATGTCTTCCTTTCCTGTTTAGATACCTTTTACTTTTTGTATTTTATTTTATTTTACTTTGCCTCATTGCTCTGGTAAAGACTGTTGAACAGAAGTGGCAGAGTCGACATCCTTGTCTGGTTCCTGAAATCTTGTTTTGAGGAAACAATATATATATACTTTCTTCCTTCTGGTTTCTCTAAGTGATAAAGATCCTACTCAAACTAGGTTAGGCAAAAAAAAAAAAATCATGTATTGACCTATACCTGTAAAGTTCACTGAGCTAAGCCCACACACTCAAATAATTTTTATTAAGAACTTCTAGAGTAAAACTCTCTAGACAATGGGAAAGCTAAAATTAGGGCACCACTCAGAGGGGACCATGAAAATGACAAAACTACTCTTCTCAGAGTGCTCAAACCAGGGCAAGACAGGTTT
>NW_016860904.1:0-1053 GCF_001698545.2 Rhinopithecus bieti | reverse complement strand
TTATGTAATGGGTTACATTTATTGATTTGTGTATGTTGAAACAGCCTTGCGTTGCAGGGATGAACCCAACTTGATTGTGGTGGATACGCTTTTGATGTGCTGCTGGATTCAATTTGCCTGTATTTTATTGAGCATTTTGCATTGATGTTCATCAAGGATATTGGTCTAAAATTCTCTTTTCTGTTGTGTCTCTGCCAGGCTTTGGTATCAGGATGATTCTGGCCTCACAAAATGAGTTAGGGAGGATTCCCTCTTTTCTATTGATTGGAATAGTTTCAGAAGGAATGGTACCAGCTCCTCTTTGTACTTCTGGTAGAATTCGGCTGTGACTTCTTCTGGTCCTGGACTTTTTTTGGTTGGAAGGCTATTAATTACTGCCTCAATGTCAGAGCCTGTTATTGGTCTATTCAGAGATTCAGCTTCTTCCTGGTTTAGTTTTGGGAGGTTGTATGTGTCCAGGAATTTATCCATTTCTTCTAGATTTTCTAGTTGATTTGTATAGAGGTGTTTATAATTTTCTCTGATGGTAGATTATATTTCTGTGGGATCGGTGGTGATATCCCCTTTATCATTTTTATTATGTCTATTTGATTCTTCACTCTTTTCTTCTTTATTAGTCTTGCTAGTGGCCTGTCAATTTTGTTGATCTTTTAAAAAAATCAGCTCCTAGATTCATTGATTTTTTTTTTTTTTGAAGAGTTTTTGTGTCTCTTATCTCCTTCAGTTCTGCTCTGATCTTACTTATTTCTTGTCTTCTGCTAGCTTATTAAATTTGTTTACTCTTGCTTCTCTAGTTCTTTTAAGCATGATGTTAGGGTGTCAATTTTAGACCTTTCCTGCTTTCTCTTGTGGGCTATAAATTTAGTGCTATAAATTTCCCTCTACACACTGCTTTAAATGTGTTCCATTGGTTTCAAAGAACATCTTTATTTCTGCCTTCATTTTGTTATTTACCCAGTGATCATTCAGGAGAAGGTTGTTTAGTTTCCGTGTAGTTGTGTGATTTTGAGTGAGTTTCTTAATTCTGAGTTTTTATTTGATTGCACTGTGGTA
>NW_016860903.1:0-337 GCF_001698545.2 Rhinopithecus bieti | reverse complement strand
TGTTAGCAAACTTTTCCATGGAAAGAAATGTGTAAATCTGTGAAATGAGTTCACACATCACAAAGAAGTTTCTCAGAAAGTTTCTTTCTATTTTTTATCTGAGGATATTTCCTTTGTCACCACAGGCTTTATTGCGATCCAAGGTATCCCTTATCAGATTCCCCAATAAGAGTGCTACCAAACTGCTCCATGAAAGAAAGGTGTAACTCTGTGACTCTAATTCAAAATCACGAAGTAGTTTCTCGGAAAGCTTCTTTCTAGTTTTATCTGAGGATATTTCCTTTGACAACATAGGCTCCAATGAGATCTGCAATATCCCATGTCAGATTCCCCAAAA
>NW_016860902.1:6885-7661 GCF_001698545.2 Rhinopithecus bieti | reverse complement strand
GAAGGGAGGGAGGGAGGGAAAGAGAAAGAGGGAAGGATGGAAGGAAGGGGAAAAGGAAAAGAAAGAAGAAAGAAAAGAGAAAAGACAGAGAAAGAAAGAAAAGAGAAAAGAAGGCTTAGGACGGCTCACAAAGAACCTGGCCTACAGTATACCTGTGCCCTAAAAGGTCCAGCAGTTGTCACCGTGTGAACAGATATGGTTCCAGTAGAGTGAGCTGCACCCTGAGGCCCACCCTCTTCCTGGGAGCAGCGCTGGCCCGATGGCCGTCCGCAGATGGTTGAATGCCCCTGCCACAATCCCATCCCTCTGGAGCTAGCTCCAGTGTCACATGCTCTGTCATCCTGATGCACAGCCCAACAGGACTTTGTATTTGGATAAATAATCGGCTACTTCCCGGGGGATTCTATGGGTTCTCTTCTCGATGGGCCTTTCATGTTTCCAGTGTGCTAAGGGATGAATGTTAAGCTGGTGATATTTCACATACCTTTGAGATGCAAGAAAGACAGAAACTCAATGATTGTGCGCATGATATTGTTCTCAGGCATGGACCTGTCAAAGCTTCCTGGAAAAGAGAAAAGATCAACATTCACGACTTGTGCAGAGGGTGCTTCTCTGTCTCCGGTCATCCCCCTCCCTACAGAGGAGCTGGGCGCTGCAAGGTCAATGATCTGATCCCAGCAGCCTGAGGCCCAGCTGTGCTTTCCAAGGCCTTTGTTCAATGCGAGGGAGAGGGGAGAGAGATCCAGTTCAAGGCCTCGCTCTTCTTTTTTTTTTTT
>NW_016860902.1:0-2521 GCF_001698545.2 Rhinopithecus bieti | reverse complement strand
GCGGCCGGCGGCAGGGGCGGGAGGCGCGGGCCGGGTCCCTCCACGTGTCCGCCGCCCGGGGTGGCCGCTGCTGCAGCCGCCGCTGCTATTTATGCGGCGCGCCCGGGAACCGCCCGGAGCCGCGTCACCGGCTCAGCGCCTGGCTCAGCGCCTGCCTCCCGCGCCCTCCCCGAGCCCCAAGGGGGGCGGGAGTGACCGGAGCTCGGGTCCTCTGGGCCATCTCAGGCGGGAGCGGCGGACAGCCCCCCTCATCCCGCGGGAGAGACTCCCCAGATCCGCAGAGAGAACCCCAAACCCGGCGGAAGAGACCCCAACCCCGAAAGACAGAGCCCCATCGCCCCGCGTGGCCCCCCGCGGCCCAGGTCATCGCTGTGGTGGAGAGCGCCAGCCCCCACTGCTCCCCCCGGGGTCCTAGCCCCAGAGCAAGCCTGACGACCCCCCACAACGTCCCGTGCCTGGGGTCTCCCTGCAGCTTCTCCTCCCAGCCCCCACCGCTGCAAGAGCCGGCTGAACTCCGCGGCACTGGAGACCCCAGAGGGTAACCGGCAGGGACAGTCCCTCAGCCCGAGCCAGCCCCAGCTGGGAGGTCTTAGGGCACCCGGGGAATGGCGGGCAACACCTGGCCCTGCGCCCTGGCTGGCTTGTGCTGGGGCTAGAGCGAAGGCTCCGGCCTCGAGAGTCGATGGTGGGGAGGACAGGCGTTCCTGGCTCCCTGTGCTCAGCGACCTCCCTCCTGTTTTGCTAAAAGGGGAATGTGGGTCTCAGGGGCTGCTTGGCCACCCCAGTGTGGGAGCTGCGGGACCGTCCTGCATCCACAGGCACCAGCTCAGAAGCTCAGCCTCAGCGCCTCTCCTGGCTCCCTGGTCCAGTTGCAAGAGGGAGCTTTGAGCAGGTCCAGCCATTGGGCAACTGGTTGGGTCCAGAGATCAGCCCAGACTTGCAGAGGCCGCCAAGGGTTGGGGGGTGGGCAGAGCAGCAGCAAGAGGCTGTCCTTGTGCCCAAGTCAAAGAAATCCCACAGGAACAAGGCCCTCATTGGCTCCTCCATGAACCCTTCCCGAGCTGGGGCCAAGTCCAAAAACAGCCCAGCAAAGAACCCAGGCCCAGGCTGTTCCTTCACCCCGTTCACAGGCATCAGGGGAGGTACAAGTGTGGCACCTCGGGGCTTCCAAAGAGTACGGGGGTCATCTGCTGAAAACTCGCCTGACCTCCCCTACCACCGGGCAGACACCACCCAAGTCCTCAAAAGCGGCGGCTGTGTTAGGATCTCCCCACTCACTGGGCTCAATATCAGATGGGTTCATGTCAGGCGGGACCTTGGGATCCACAGGGCACAGGACAAATGACCATGCCAGTGTCGTCTACACTTTAGTCTTGGCACGTGGCTGGGGAAGGACAACTAGGCTTTTAAGAGCTCTGGTGAAGGCTGCTGAGAAGGCGCAGGGCTGCAGCCTGCTGGCTGAGTGCTGTGGTTTGTGGGAGGAAGAGGAGGAGACGGGGCTTGGGGAGGAAACAGACTCTGGCAGGACAGTGGTGAGGGGTGGGGTGTTCCCAAGGGTACAGTTTGACTTCTGGTCATACCTATTTCTTGCAGCCTGGGGAGAGGAGAGACAGCCACAGGAGGCCCTAACCAGGACTCACAGTCTGATTTTGGAGCCCACAGTAAACCCTGAAGTGGTTTCCTGCCGAGGGTGGGGGCGTGGGAGAGAGTGAGTCCCCATGGCAGTCTGTTCCAGCCGTGGGCAGAAAGACAGCTGAGAGGTGGAGGCAGAGGGCAGGTTCCTGTGACTCTGCAGAGAAATGACGATGACATCCTCTCATGCCCCATGTCCTTGTATCTAGATGACATCAGGGAGTGGGCAGGAGCTGGCCTCATGGGTGCCTCTTGGCTACCTGAGAAATACTGCAACCTTTGACCCCGGGTGGTAGTGGGAGCCCTGCTACCATCCCAGATCTCTTTCTTGCTTTCTGCTGAGAACAAAGCCAGCCCAGTGCCTAGCACGTCTTAGTCAATTCCAGCCTTCTCCTTTCTTCCATGTTAGGCCCCTTCCGAATCCTGCCAGAGCTTGGCTACACTAATTTTCTCTATTTACTTTGTCACAGAGGTTCTTAGTCTGTTTAAAAGAGCAGAAACTCTAAACCTAAACCCTTGAGATGGATTCAGACAGAGACTCAGAGTTCACCCCTTAGTTGTGGGCTGAAATCTGAGGCACGTTAAACTTTCAGGTGTCTTCATTTGGGCCTGGGTACCCTTTTTGCTTTCTAAGAAACTTCAGGCTGGGCGCAGTGGCTTCCACCTATAATCCCAGCACTTTGGGAAGCCGAGGTGAGTGGATAGATCACTTGAGCCCAGGAGCTCAAGACCAGCTGGGGCAACATAGCAAGACCTCATCTCTACTAAAAATAAATAAATATTTTTAAAAAATCAGACGAGCATGGTGGCACGCGCCTGTAGTCCCAGCTACTCGGCTCAGGAGGCGAGGTGGGAGGATCACCTGAGCCCAGGAGGTTGAGGCTACAGT
>NW_016860901.1:0-832 GCF_001698545.2 Rhinopithecus bieti | reverse complement strand
TATAAATATATATATGATTTATATATATGTATACACATATCTTTTAAAATTTTTTTTAAGAATGAAGACACAAATATGTACAGGGTCAGGATCATTCAAATCACTGTCTTCCACCTCCACATTTTGCTTCACTGGAAAGTCTTCAGGAACAATAATCCACATGGAGCTGTCATCTATGATAACAATGCCTTCTTCTGCAACATGTGCTGAAAGTCCTGTCTAAGGGTGTTTTATGGTGAAGTTCTTTTGTTTATAAGTAGAAGGGGTACACACTAAAATAATGATAAAAGTAATAGGAAATAGTAAATAGTAAATGCCTAAGCCAGTAACATAGTCGTTTATTGTCATTATCAAGTATTATATGCTGCACATAATTGTATGTGCTAGACATTTATATGACCGGCAGAGCAGCAGGATGTTTACATTAGAAAAAAGTGAGTAATGCATTGTGCTATGATCTCACAATGGGGCTACAATGTCATTAGGTGACAGGAATCTTTTAACTCCATTATAATTTTATGGAACTACCATCATTGTGGTCTGTCATTGACCAAAAATGCCATTATGGCATTCTGGCTATATTACTGCACTCTTCCTAAGCGTATCTCTTAATTTAATTAACTTTGAATCATGGCACATCTTCATTTTGCTTATTCATGGCTATTCATATTTTATATTTAAAATGACTTTTAAAAAAATTTTTTTATTATACTTTAAGTTCTAGGGTACATGTGCATAACGTGCAGGTTTGTTACATATGTATACTTGTGCCATGTTGGTGTGCTGCACCCATCAACTCATCAGCACCCATCAAATTCATCATTTATATCAG
>NW_016860900.1:0-831 GCF_001698545.2 Rhinopithecus bieti | reverse complement strand
AGTGGTTCACATAACTAGACTGTGAAGAAGAGCTCCTATCCATAAGTAAGTTGTATAAGTTCAACTCTGTTGTAATTTCATTTCCAAACACCTTCACGAAGACATAACATTAAGATAATTAAATTCCCAGAAGTCCGTGTAATGACATATAGGCTTTGAATCCTAATATGTATGAATAACATGATCTTTGTTACATATCAAATGCTTCATTTATTTTATGGTTCAGGGCTTCCCAAGCAACCAAGAGACAAATAACCTTTCCTAATATATAATAATAACTTAAAAAATACAGATTGATGTTAGTTCACTTTGCATCTGACTTTTGCCCATGGTAGGTATGATGAAGTAAGATCCTCTAACATGTGGTCCAGATTCCAGTTGTTGATGCCAAGAAGTAGAGTAGTGTCTGTGGCTAATACATGGAGTAGGGGGTGGGGGTATGAAAGGATCATGGCATGCTGAATTAATTGACACTGACAAGGCTGGTGTCACTAGGAGGTGGAGAAAGTGATGGATGAGATGAGGTTATAGTTGCCAGCATTGAAAGGCTACACAGAAAATCCTGGGCTATAGATGTTATATGGAAGTATATTAATACATAGCCCATATGCCTGTCCAGTGGAGAAATTCATTCATCTCCAATCCTAATAAAGAAAAGCTGAGGGCTGGGCGTGGTGGCTCACGCCTGTAATCCCAGCACTTTGGGAGGCCGAGGCGGGCGGATCACGAGGTCAGGAGATCGAGACCATCCTGGCTAACACGGTGAAACCCCGTCTCTACTAAAACACACAAAAAAATTAGCCGGGCATGGTGGCGGGTGCCTGTAGTCCC
>NW_016860899.1:0-1487 GCF_001698545.2 Rhinopithecus bieti | reverse complement strand
TTAGAAAGGAGTCCCTCCTCCTTGTTTTTTAAAAATAGTTTCAGTAAAATTGGTACCAGCTCTTTTTTTTTTTTTTTTTTTTTTTTTTTTTTTTTTTTTTATTTTAAGTTCCAGGGAAAATGGGCAAAACGTGCAGGTTTTTTACATATGTATACATGTGCCATGATGGTGTGCTGCATCCATTAACTCATCATTTACATTAAGTATACCTCCTAATGCTATCACTCCCCCCTACTCCCTCCCCACTATAGGATCAGGTGTGTGATGCTCCCCTTCCCGTGTCCAAGTGATCTCATTGTTCAATTCCCACCTATGAGTACTCTTATTTTAACATGTGGTAGAATTCTGCTGTGAATCCATATCTTCAGGGTGGTTGGTAGGGTTTCTTTTTATTACTGATTCAATTTTGGAACTCATTATAATTTAAAAAAAGAAAAAAAATGACAGAAAAATACAAGTAAACTGAATCCAGCAGCATACCAAAAGCTAATTCACTATGATCAAGTAGGCTTCATTCCTGGGATGCAATTGTTACCCGTGGAAGGTATCTGAGTTACCGGCAACGAATAATCTGTATGGGTCTGCAGCAGTGTCAATTCTTGCCTCCTTAGAAGAAAAAAATTGACTGAGGGGCATAACACAAAATAAAATAAAAATAAAAAAAGAGAGAGAGACTGAAAGACCAAGGCAAGTTTTAGAGCAGAAGTGGAAGTTTTGTGTGTGTGTGTGTGTGTGTGTGTGTGTGTGTGTGTGTGTGTGTTTTCTTTTTGAAAGGCTTTAAAACAGGAAAGAAAGAAAAGTGTTCTTGGAAGAAACTCAAGTGGTCAGGTGAAGGTCAAGTGAGTGCAGTGTTTATCTTTGATCCGAGGACTTTATAGTCTGACCCCTTTTTCATTATTCTTCCCTTGGAGTAGGCTGCCCACTTGCCCAGTGCCCTCCTTATGCTTGGGAGGTGAGCATACTCATTGAGTTTAGGAAGTCGCACCCATGCCCATCTGAGGCTTTCTTGCCTTTCCTGGTGGAGTGCCCCTGGAAGGTCATACTTTGCCATTCTGCCTCTTAATGTGCATGTCCAGGCTCACCATCTCAATACCTGAGATTTTAGCATATCCAGGCTCACCGTCCCAATATCTGAGATTTTATTGGAAACTTCTTTTACTTTCTCCTTGGTGCCTGCATTCAATTAACACTTTAATGCAACAGGTGTGGATCATCAGGAAAGTCAGGGAGAGCCCTCTCTTGCCAGGCTCATGCCTAACTACCTGTAATACAATGATGGTTCAACATATGCAAAACAATAAATGTGAATCACCACATAAACAGAATTAAAACAAACAAAAAAGATCATCTCAATAGATGTGGTAAAAGCCTTTGAAAATTCAACATCCTTTCATAATAAAACCCTCAACAAACTAGGCATCAAGGGAACATTCCTCAAAATAATAACCAACTATTACAATCCCACAGCTAACATCATCCTGAACAGG
>NW_016860898.1:0-1055 GCF_001698545.2 Rhinopithecus bieti | reverse complement strand
CGCGCCCCTCCTGCCCGCTGCCCTTCCGTGGCCCTGGCTTAGGACACCCAACCCAGCCTTCAAGAGGCGACCCCTCTCCCAGCTCCCCAACCCCGCCCCGCCCCCGCCCGTCTTCGGTAGCTTCAGCGCTGCCGCCACAGCCCTGGGCCTAGACCTGGCACTTCCAGTCGCCCGCGGTCTCCTCGTGGTGGCGCCGGCGTCCCCACTGGAGCTGCTGGAGGCCAAGCCCAAGAGTAGCGGCCGCTCCTGGCCTGGGAAAGGCACCACCATGTATGCCTGTGCGGCTAGAGCAAGCCCCACAGCAAGAAATCTCACCTGAAGGCACATCTGCGCAGCACACAAGTGACAAGCCCGACCACTGCCACTGGGATGGATGCAGCTGGAAGCTGCTCACTCAGACAAGCTATGGCTCCACCACCCCAAGCACAGGGGCCACTGGCCATTTCAGGGCCACTGGTGCCACCACGCTTTCTCGCGCTCCGCCCACCTTGCCCTGTACAGGAGCCCTGCACATGATGCCCAGACGCCCCCGCCCACCTGCGCACGGCCCCCTCCCAAACTGTGACTGGTATTTATTGCACCCAGAGAAGAGGGCAGGGCACAGTGTGGCTACGGAGGGTCTGAAGAGGACGCCACCGCCCCAGCCCCCATCTGTGACTGAAGGCCAGGTGGGAAAAGACCACTATTCGCCTTGGCGAGTTCTGTTTCTCAAAATGGTGCAATAATTAAGTGGCATCTTCCCTCCCACCCCACCAGGTCATAAGGCTTGATGTCCTATGAGAAATAAGGGCCTTAATTTGTACTGTCTGTGATATTTTTTATAATATTGTGCAAAACTGTGACAAATATTGCGTTAGTGTACATAGAGTGGCAGGTGGGCATTTTTTGGGCTACTTGCTTCATTTTTATAACACTTTTGCTGGTTTTATTTTTAAGTTTAAAAAAGTTTTTTTTTTTTTTAAATCCTTAATTCTCAAAGACTTTTCAAAATAGAACTCTTAAATAGTAATTGATAACACTTTACCTGTTTTCCTGATAAAAAATTCTAAAAGAAT
>NW_016860897.1:0-1486 GCF_001698545.2 Rhinopithecus bieti | reverse complement strand
CCCGGGAAGCGGAGGTTGCAGTGAGCCGAGACCATGTCATTGCACTCCTCCAGCCTGGACAACAAGAGTGAAACTCGGTCTCAAAAAAAAAAAAAAACAAAAAAAATGCATTCCAGTATCTGTCACAAAGTTTTATATTTTTTAGTTAATAATTTTCCTCTAGTTTTCTGACTTTTAAAGATTAAAATAAAATATATTTAATTTTTCCTGACCTGACCCTTCCTGGCAATCATCTATATGGCAAGCAGAATCACAGAGACAGGGCAGACGTATGCAGTGTGACGATGTCTTCATTTATCCTGTTATAAAATCAGGAATAAATCACATGAGGGCAACACGCTTTTATTATCATGTTCAAAACCCAGATGGATAATGCTAGGTTGCTATAAAGTCAAGGATCACTCTCTGTCTCATTTTTACCACAGACATTTTGCTTTTAATGATGTGTTAATGGGAGGAAACATGAATGCCATTTGTGTTATTCTTTGTTCTGGCTGAGGAATAACTGATATTATCTAATGAATATGCAAATAACTCAAGGCTCCTTATTAATTGTGTCTAAACCATCTGTTCCAGAAAAGAGCACTTGCATATCTGCCACATAACACTATATGAATGTGTGCAGAGAAGTGTTTAAGAAGCCTGAAGAATTTAATCTATATATTTTAATGAATCTATGGTTTTACCAGCATCGATAAATGAGGCAGCTATCCTAAAATGAAATTAGTTGTTCCAATGAGATTCTATGGGGTTAAAATTTCACAAGAAAAATGCCAAGAAGAATATTAGTGTTTTAAAGTACCTAAACCACAAATTTTGGAATCCCAAGATTTTTTAATAGAACCCAATTTATGTGGACTTAATCCACAAAATTCAGTTCTGAGATAGGTATACATTGCCTGATTAGTATGCAGTTTGTATGTAATATGTAGTCTGCAGTTTGTATTAGTATATAGTTTAGATACATACATGATTAGTGTAACATACTCATATTTATTCAGGGAACTTACAGTATGAATTGTTTTTCTGCTGGTATCTTCTAAAAGGTAAGTAACAGCTTTGAAAACTTTTTTTTTTTTTTGAGTCTCGCTGTGTCGCCCAGGCTGGAGTCCGGTGGCGCGATCTCGGCTCACTGCAAGCTCCGCCTCCCGGGTTCCCGCCATTCTCCTGCCTCAGCCTCCCGAGTAGCTGGGACTGCAGGCGCCGCCACCTCGCCCGGCTAATGTTTTGTATTTTTAATAGAGACGGGGTTTCACCGTGTTAGCCAGGATGGTCTCCATCTCCTGACCTTGTGATTCGCCTGCCTCGGCCTCCCAAAGTGCTGGGATTACAGGCGTAAGCCACCGCGCCCGGCCTTTGAAAACATTTTTAAGGAAAGACGAGATAAAATAGAAATCTTATGCCAGATGTAAAGGACTTCTATAATTAAATTGCAAACAGTAAAAATGAATTGGAAATAAGTTTACTTCTATTTTTACCTCAATTC
>NW_016860896.1:0-1490 GCF_001698545.2 Rhinopithecus bieti | reverse complement strand
GACACATGGATAAAAAATAGATGACAGACAGTATAGATAGATGATAGATAACATCTATCTTTATCAAGATAGATAGATAAGTAGATAAAGCAATCTTACATCTATATCCAGAAGGATAGATAGAATGATAGATGGTGGATATCTAGATCTTGAAGATAGATAGACATCTTTAGATCTACAAATATAGATGTAGACTTTTTATAGATAGATATAGACATAAATATACAGATATGGATTTACAGATGTATATATACACACAGATATAGATATATATATAGAGAGAGAGGGAGATAGAAAGATATGCGTACAAATGTGTATGTATGTATTTCAAGTGATTATTTTATTACTTTGTGGTTTGATTGTATCTGCTTTGTTCAACAATCCTTACTGGCAATACATTATAGCTTAATTTGATCCTTTATCCAGTGTAGATGGATTGCAAGAAAGTTCTCTTTCAAGAACACTTGCCCCATTAGGAGAATGTATATTAATTATTTATCATCAGTGGAGAAACTGTGGGTCACCTTTTGTTTTGTATTTTGTGGCAACATTTCTCAGCATATTTTATGATGTATCCATGGTTTAGCCTGATGTGTGGAACTAGGCCTATAGCAGATGGTTACTGACTATGGGGTAGAGATACATGTAAATTAATAAATGCAATATATAGTAATAACTATTATGATCATGTTGGGGCAGACATGAAGCTCACTGAAGGTGTAAAATTAAAAAAAAAAAAGTGATAGGCCAGGTGCAGTGACTCACACCTATAATCTCAGCAGTTTGGGAGGCTGAGGCAGGAAGGTTTCTTGAGCTCAAGAATTTGAGACCAGACTGGGCTACATGGTCTCTACTCTGTTTCTACCAAACATTAAAAAATTTAGCCAGGCATGGTGGTGTGTACCTGTAGTCCCAGCTACTGGTGAGGCTGAGGCAGGAGGATTGCTTGAGCCCAGGAGATTGAGGTTGCAGTAGGCTATGATTGCACCACTGCACTCCAGCCTGGGCAACAGAACAAAGCCTGGTGAATGGGTCAGGAGATACTCAGAGTGGAATAGTTGACGAGGGTATATTTGACTGGAATGTGCTATGTCCAATGAATGAATGAATGTACTAAGTAATATTAAGGATTTTTAGTACTGGTTAGTATTCGTGTGGGATAGGTTTACCCTAAACCATTAGGTTTACATCCCTAATGTAGTATTGATGTACTACAGTTGATCATTGGTCTCGATCTCCTGACCTCACGATCCGCCTGCCTCGGCCTCCCAAAGTGCTGGGAGTACAGGCATGAGCCACCACGCCCAGCCAGGTGCAGGTTATATGATTATGGACATTGACTAGTTGAGACATTGAGCAGTTGCTGGTTGAACATTATTTGTTGGTGTTTATGTTGGGATTGAAATTACTCATGGTAATAGATTATATAATTAAAAGTAGAGTTTAAGACAAATGGGATCTAATTAAACTAAAGAGCTTCTGCACAGCAA
>NW_016860895.1:0-1446 GCF_001698545.2 Rhinopithecus bieti | reverse complement strand
GGCAGGCGCCTGAGCACCCATCTGTTTCTACACCCGGCTGCAGGCGCCTGAGCACGCATCTGTTTCTACACCCGGCCACAGGTGCCTGAACACTCATCTTTTTCTGCATCCAGCCACATCTGTCCTGGGGATACACGTTCTCCTACTGCAGAGCTCTCGGGAGAAAGAGACCCCTGCCAGGTTCACCGAGCCAGTGGCACTCAGGCAGCTCACCCTGCCTGCCCTCCCTGGCTGCGTCTACCCTCCACAGCCTTCCTGCCTTGCCACCGCCCATCTGCCCACTGTGGTCCAGACTTGCTGGCCTCACCACCTTGTCTGGCCTTTCCTTCTGCTCAGAACCCTCCCTCCACATCTCTTCTTGTTGCTCTTGCTCTTGTGTGACCCCCACCTACAGTCACCCCGCCCTCCTCCAGGCTCTGAATGACCCAGTTTGCTCGTCAGAGCAGGCGCTCCATGTGCACCTTCCTGATTCGCTAGCTGTCTGCTCTAAACGCTGTGGTCAGGGCGTGCCCACCCCTGGGCATAGTCCCATGGGTCAGGACCTGGGGGTCTCTAGTCCCAGCACACCGCACTGAGGAGCAAACATATCTTGCCTTGGTTGGGCGTACAGGAGAAGGTCCAGCCTCGGGCCCTCGACCGCCACCTCTGCACGCACACAGACACCATCCATGCCTGCCCGGGTGAGAGGCACGTGCCCGTGGAGGACTCATTACCTTGGAGGAAGGACCCTGACGTTTCTCCTGAAGAATGCAGCAGGGGACGGCCACGGCTTCTGCCTGCCGTGCAGCAGAGCAGAGTGGAAATGGCAAAGCTGCAACTGCAAAGAGAGGAAATTGTGTGGGATTGAACGAGGCCAGGACACACCCCTGCCCTCAACCACTACCAGTGCTTACCCATGCTGGAGTCTGAGTCAGCCTAACCCTAAACCTAATGTATGAGTCCATTCTCACACTGCTCTAAAGAATTACCCAGGCCGGGCGCAGTGGCTCATGCCTTTAATCCCAGCACTTTCAGAGGTCGAGGCAGGTGGATCATCTGAGGCCAGGAGTTTGAGACCAGCCTGATCAACATGGTGAAAACCCATCTCTACTAAAAATACAAAATTAGCTGGGCATGATGGCGCATGTGTGTAATCCCAGCTACTCGGGAGGCTGAGGCAGGAGAATCGCTTGAACCTGGGAGGTGGAGGTTGCAGTGAGCCGAGATTGCGCCACTGCACTCCAGCCTGGGCAACAGAGAGAAACTCCATCTCAAAAAAAAGAGAACTGGCCGGGCGCGGTGGCTCAAGCCTGTAATCCCAGCACTTTGGGAGGCCGAGGCGGGTGGATCACGAGGTCAGGAGATCAAGACCATCCTGGCTAACACGGTGAAACCCCGTCTCTACTAAAAAATACAAAAAACTAGCCGGGAGAGGTTGCGGGCACCTGTAGTCGCAGCTACTCGGTA
>NW_016860894.1:0-1091 GCF_001698545.2 Rhinopithecus bieti | reverse complement strand
GGGATTACAGGCTTGAGCTACCGCGCCCAGCCTAATTTTGTATTTTTAGGAGAGACGGGGTTTCTCCATGTTGGTCAGGTTGTTCTTGAACTGCTGACCTCAGGTGATCCGCCTGCCTCAGCCTCCCAAAGTGCTGGGATTACAGGAGTGAGCCACCGCACCTGGCCACATTCTTTTGCATGTGGCTATCCAATTGTCCCAGCACGATTTGTTGAAAAGACTATTCTTTCTCCATTAACTGGTCTTGACACTCTTGTCAAAACTCAGTGGATCATAGGTGTACAGGCTTATTTCTGGACTTTTTATTGAGACGGAGTCTTGCTTGTCGCCCAAGCACAGTCTTGCTGTGTGATCTCGGCTCACTGCAACCTCCACCTTCTGGGTTCAAGGGATTCTTTTTTTTTCTTCTTTGAGACAGAGTCTTGCTCTGTCACCCAGGCTGGAGTTCAGTGGAGCAATCTCAGCTCACTGCAAGCTCCACCTCCCAGGTTCACACCGTTCTCCTGCCTCAGCCTCCCAAGTAGCTGGGACTACAGGCGCCCACCACCACGCCCGGCTAATTTTTTGTACTTTTAGTAGAGACAGGGTTTCACTGTGTTAGCCAGGCTGGTCTCTAACTCCTGACCTCGTGATCTGCCCACCTCGGCCTCCCAAAGTGTTGGGATTACAGGCATGAGTCACTGCGCCTGGCTGAGTTCAAGGGATTCTTGTGCCTCAGCCTCCCAAGTAGCTGGAACTACAAGCATGGGCCATTTCTCCTGGCTAATTTTTATATTTTTAGTAAGATGGGGTTTGTCCATGTTGGCCAGGCTGGTCTCGAACTCCTGACCTCAGGTGATCTGCCCACGTTGGGCCAAAGTGCTGGGATTATAGGCGTGAGCCACTGCACCTGGCTGAATTGTTTTCTTAATTTTATTTTCGTATTGTTTATTCTAAGTGTATAGAAATATAATTTATCAGGCCGGGCACAGTGGCTCACACCTGTAATCCCAGCACTTTGGGAGACCAAGGCGGGCGAATCACCTGAGGTCGGGAGTTCGAGATCAGCCTGGCCACCATGGTAAAACTGCATCTCTACTGAAATTACAAAA
>NW_016860893.1:0-1088 GCF_001698545.2 Rhinopithecus bieti | reverse complement strand
GCCACCAATTGGAAGTTTTTCGTCAAAGCTGTTTTCACTTTTGAACAAGACATAACATTAAATAATAAATATATATTAGCTGCTCTGGTTTGTCAACCTTCTGCTCTTATATTGTTTCCTTCCTCAACTGCAATTATTTCATAGGTTTGAGCAGTGAATTCCTATCACAAACTGTCTTAGAAGGTCAAGCTGTGTTCAAAGGACCTTTTATTTCTTTGCTTTCCCGGTGGAAGGGGAAGTTCCCTTATATGTTTGTCCATATATCCAACTTAATTCAATTAATTATATTTAATTACAACTTTTTCTCATTTATGGCAATGTGAGGTGACTTCCTCTATTTTCTAATAAGGTATATCAACAGCAAAAAACTAACACAAAGTAAAACATAATTGTATTACAGAATACATTATGCTTTCATTCTTTCTCTTTTGTAATTTATTTTTAAATATCTCTTTAGAAAATAATAGCTCAAGCTTTGCATTAGGATACAACATTAGGGTGAATGAATTTTTTTAATGTTTGTACATTCATTTTGCCCCCTGTGGAAGAAAGGATGTTTACCTAGCAATTAGTCAAGAAATCTCTTTGGAATTTAAAATCACAGTCGCTCAAGTTTCCCTTTATTTATATGAGCTTTATATTTAAGTTAAATAGACATGGCATAGCTGCAAGTACTCATAAACATCATTTTTATCTGTATTTATTTTTTTAGAAATGACAACTAATTGTGTCTTCATATTAATATGTGCTCATAATGTCTATGTTCAAATATTACTCAATAAATAGATAGATGCATATCTATGCCAGGCACTGAACTCAACACATTATTGCAGTATTTCTCACATAATCATTGTTAAATTTTCAAACAGGTTATTCTCATTTTATTTCTAAAATTGATATTTAAAGATTTTAGATGATTTACTCAGATTTAAGAGTGAAAAGGAAAAGAGTTTTAGTTTGTGGAAACGACTCAAAAGTTATATTTTTTTCTCACTTTTATAACTTTAATAAATGTTTATATAATCCACATTTTATAATTTCAAATTATGGAATCAAAAGACAATTCAGTGGTGTGTGAAAACTGAAAC
>NW_016860892.1:0-661 GCF_001698545.2 Rhinopithecus bieti | reverse complement strand
TACCCTTTCTTCCACTTGATCGAATCAGCTACTGATGCTTGTGCATGAATCACATAGTTCTTGTGCCAAGGTTTTCAGCTCAATCAGGTCATTTAAGGTCTTCTTTACACTGTTTATTCTAGTTAGCTATTCGTCTAACCTTTTTTCAAGGTTTTTAGCTTCCTTGCCATGGGTTCAAACATCCTCCTTTGGCTCAGAGAAGTTTGTTATTACCGACCTTCTGAAGCCTACTTTTGTCAACTTGTCAAAGTCATTCTCCATCCAGCTTTGTTCCGTTGCTGGTGAGGAGCTGCAATCCTCTGGAGTAGAGGAGGTGCTCGGGTTTTTAGAATTTTCAGCTTTTCTGCTCTGGTTTCTCCCCATTTTGTGGTTTTTCAGCTTTGGTCTTTGATGATGGTGACCTCCAGATGCTATTCCTTTCTGTAAGTTAGTTTTTCCTTCTAACAGTCAGGTCCTTCAGTTGCAGGTCTGGTGGAGTTTGCTGGAGGTCCCCTCCAGACCCTGTTTGCCTGGGTATCACCAGTGGAGGCTGTAGAACAGCAAATATTGTGCAATAGCAAATATTGATGCCTGATCCTTCCCCTGGAAGCTTCGTCTCAGAGGGGCACCTGGCTGTATGAGGTGTCAGTTGGCCCCTACTGGGAGGTGTCTCCCAGTTAGG
>NW_016860891.1:0-661 GCF_001698545.2 Rhinopithecus bieti | reverse complement strand
GAGGGTTGCACTAGATGTAAAGTGAGCCTATGTACCTGACCTGTTACCTATTTGTTAAATATGGGGGCAGGCACAGTGGCCCATCCCTGTAATCCAGCACTTTGGGAACCTGAGGTGGGAGGATCACTTAAAGCCAGAAGTTCAAGACAATCCTGGGCAACATAGCAAAACCCTGTCTCTACAAAACAAAATGTAAAAATTAGCGGGCATGGTGGCACATGCCTATAGTCCTAGCTATTTAGGAGGCTGAGGCAGGAGAATCACTTGAGCCCAGAAGTTCAAAGCTACAGTGAGCTATGACTGCACCACCGCACTCCAGCCTGTGTGACAGAACCAGACCCTGTCTCTAAAAAATAAATAAATAAATATTAGAGAGCACATGGATGAATATATTCCAAAAAAAATCTAATATTATAACAATTTTATTATAGTGATATTGTTTGGCTGTGTCCCCACCCAAATTTCATCTTGAATTGTAGCTCCCATAATCCCTACATGATACTGAATAAGTCTCACAAGATCTGATGGTTTTATAAATGGCAGTTCCCTTGCACAACTCTCTTGCCAGCCGTCATGTAAGACATGTCTTTGATCCTCCTTTGCCTTCTACCATGATTTTTTTTTTTTTTTTTTTTTTTTTGAGACGGAGTCTCGCTCTGTC
>NW_016860890.1:0-1302 GCF_001698545.2 Rhinopithecus bieti | reverse complement strand
AAGAATCACTTGAACCTGGGGAGGCAGAGGTTGCAATAAGCCGAGATCGCACCATTGCACTCCAGCCCAGGCAACAGAGCATGACTCCGTCTCCAAAAAAAAAAAAAAATTAGCCAGGCATGGTGGCACACACCTGTAGTCCCAGCTATTTGGGAGACTGAGGCAGAAGAATCGCTTGAACCGGGGAGGTGGAGGTTGCAGTGAGCTGAGACTGCACCATTACACTCCAGCCTGGGTGACAGAGTGAGACTTCATCTCAAAAAAAAAAAAAAAAAAAGGAAAAGAAAACAAAAAAGAATTTCCAAGTGGGACAACTCAGCAACGTGAGGAGAGGCTGCAAGGTCCCCAAGCAGTTATTTAATAATTTCCCAGCAGAGAGCTGGAATCTGGGCTTGGGGGCCTCCACACTCCTCACCAAGGCCTAAACTGAGGCTCAGAGACAGGAAGGAATTTGCCCATGGGGTCACAGCAGGAAAAAGCAGAACTAGAAATTAAGTCCAGTACTTTCGGATGCAAAGACCAGCTTTTAACTTCTACAAATTATCTGACAACTACAAATTATGTCAAAAAGAGTACTCTGCTAAACAGGTCAACTGACAAAACAACGCCCACCCTGAAATGTATAATCGAGTGGGGAAAAATAAGATATACATACATAAAACAGACTTCATGAATCAGTATTCCAAGAAATGCCAGAATGAGGCACCAAGACTTTGGGCAAATTCCTTAAACACTCTGCACCCCAGTCTCCTTAACTGTGCAGCACAGGCAACCATGGAGTCCCCAGGATGGTGTCATGCGAGAATCCCATGAGGCTATGTAACGCAAGCACTTAGCAGCAACCTCCCCCAGAATAAACACTTAGGAGTAAAACCTACCCAAACGCAAAGACACAAGGCCGACACAGTCCTTCCAATATCAAACGAAGGAAATGGTAGCATTTCAAAAACCTAACCAAAGACATCTAGATAGAGAATAAGGGCTCATGGAAAGACTAAAGGAATTCTGGCAAAAAAAAAAAAAAAAAAAAAAAAAAAAAAAAAAAAAAAAAAAAAAAAAAAAAAAAAAAAACCTTTCCCCAACACAAAGAGAAAACAATATAAATCCCAGGGAGTGAAATTCCAAAGTCCCCTAACATGAAAGGGATGCCTTCACCCCCGAGTGTGCAGCATCCACTCTGGGGTTTGTCCAAGCACGCAAACCTCTTAGAACATTTCTGCAAAGCTCCAAACAGGCTGACCATGAAGACACTCAGCCTGCTAGAGGAAGCTTGTGGAGAGAAAGATGCCATTCTCTTTTTTT
>NW_016860889.1:0-1089 GCF_001698545.2 Rhinopithecus bieti | reverse complement strand
GTCACCCAGGCTGGAGTGCAATGGCATGATCTTGGCTCACTGCAACCTCCGCATCCTGGTTCAAGCGATTCTCCTGCCTCAGCCTCCCGAATAGCTGGGATTACAGGTGCCACCACACCCGGCTAATTTTGTATTTTGGTAGAGACGGGGTTTCACCATGTTGGCCAGACTGGTCTCGAACTCCTGACCTCAGGTGATCCGCCCGCCTCTACCTCCCAAAGTGCTGAGATTATAGGCATGAGCCACCGCTTCTGGCACAGCTAATTTTTAAATTTTTTGTAGAGATGGGTTCTCATTATGTTTCCCAGTCTAGTCTTGAACTCTTGGGCTCAAATGATCCTCTCTCCTTGGCCTTCCCAAAGTGCTGGGATTACATGTGAGAGCCATCATGCCCCATCTGTGTCTTGTTTTTTGATCCACTCTGACAATCTCTGTACTTTGTGTATTTAGATGACTGGCATGAAAAGTGATTATTGATATAATGGCATTAATATTTAGTATATTTATTACTAATTTCCATTTGTTGCCCTTGTTCTTTGCTCCTATTTTTGTCATGCACACCTTTTCTGCCTTTTGTGATTTTAATTGAGCACTCTGTATGATTTCCTTTTCTCTCCTTTTTTTTTTTTTTTTGAGATGGAGTCTTGCTCTCTCACCCAAGCTGGAGTGCAGGTGCAGTGGTGCAATCTCGGCTCACTACAACCTCTGCCTCCCAGTTCAAGGGATTTGCCTGCCTCAGCCTCCCGAGTAACTGGGATTACAGACAATCGCCACCACGCCTGGCTAATTTTTGTATTTTTAGTAGAGATGGGATTTCACCATGTTGGCCAGCCTGGTCTCGAACTCCTGACCTCAGGTGATCCACCTGCCTCAGCCTCCCAAAGTGCTGGGATTACAGGCATAAGCCACTGTGCCAGGCACCATTTTCTCTCCTTTCTCTTTTTTTTTTTTTTTTTTTGAGACAGAGTCTCACTCTGTCCCCCAGGCTGGACTGCAGTGGCACAATCTCGGCCCACTGCAATCTCTACCTCCTGGGTTCAAGCAATTCTCCTGATTCAGCCTCCTGAGTATCTGGGATTACAGGCACGC
>NW_016860888.1:0-775 GCF_001698545.2 Rhinopithecus bieti | reverse complement strand
GTAAGTGAAGGAGAAATAAAATCCTTTACAGACAAGCAAATGCTGAGAGATTTTGTCAACACCAGGCCTGCCTTGCAAGAGCTCTTGAAGGAAGCACTAAACATGGAAAGAAACAACCGGTATCGGCCACTGCAAAAACTTGCCAAATTGTAAAGACCATCATCGATGCTATAAAGAAACTGCGTCAGTTAGTGGGCAAAATAACCAGCAAACATCATAATGACAGTATTAAATTCACACATAACAATATTAACCTTAAATGTAAATGGACTAAATGCCCCAATTAAAAGACATAGACTGGCAAATTGGATAAAGAGTCAAGACCCATCAGTGTGTATTTAGGAGACCCATCTCATGTGCAGATATACACATAGGCTCAAAGTAAAGGGATGGAGGAAGATCTACCAAGCAAATGGAAAGCAAAAAAAAAAGCAGGGGTTGCAATTCTAGTTTCTGAAAAACAGGCTTTAAACCAACAAAGATCAAAAGAGACAAAGAAGGCCATTAAATAATGGTAAAGGAATCAATTCAACAAGAAGAGCTAACTATCCTAAATATGTATGTACTCAATACAGGAGCACCCAGGTTCACAAGGCAAGTCCTTAGAGACCTACAAGGCGACTTAGACTCCCACACAATAATAATGGAGACTTAACACCCCACTGTCAATATTAGACAGATCAATGAGACAGAAGGTTAACAAGGATATCCAGGACTTTGACTCAGCTCCGTACCAAGCAGACCTAATAGACATCTGCAGAACTCTCCACCCCAA
>NW_016860887.1:0-1145 GCF_001698545.2 Rhinopithecus bieti | reverse complement strand
CTTTCTTTCTTTCTTTCTTTCTTTCTTTCTTTCTTTCTTTCTTTCTTTCTTTCTTTCTTTCTTTCTATTATACTTCAAGTTCTAGGGTACATGTGCATAACATGCAGGTTTGTTACATATGTATACTTGTGCCATGTTGGTGTGCTGCACCCATCAACTCGTCAGCACATTTTCATCCTCAGTCAGGTGATAACAGAAAGACACAGTGACATTTATTACCTTACCCATGTTATTAACTAATTATGTGAGTGAAGCCTCTCTAGTAGCACTGCATGCAATATTTATTTACTGTCATTAATCACATTATATTGATTACAGGCATGTTTAATAAACCTCAGAAGCTAGTTGCTCCCCCACTCCACCAACTGTGTTATACAGAGCAGCTGTGTGGTTTATCTTAGAAAGGTTGAAGAACGAGTTCAGGTGCAGTGGCTCATGCCTGTAATCCCAACATTTTAGGAGGCCTGATGGGAAGATGCATTGAGGATAGGAGTTTGAGATCAGCCTGGACAACATGGCAAAACCCTATCTCTACAAATAAATTAAGAAATTAGCTGGTTGTGGTGGCACATACCTGTAGTCCCAGCTACCTGGGAGGCTGAGGCAGGGGATCGCTTGAGCCCAGGACTTTGAGGCTATAGCAAATCATGATTCTCCCATGACACTCAAGCCTGGCAACAGAGTGAGACCCAGAGAAAGAGAAAGAGAGAGAGGTAGGAAGAGAAGAAGGGAGGGAGGGAGTGAGAGAGGGAGGGAGGAAGGGAAAGAGAGAAAAAGACAGAGAAATATGAAGGAGGGAGGGAGGGAAGGAAGGAAGGAAGGAGAAAATAAAGAAGGAAAGAAAGAAAGAACGAGAGAGAGAAGAAAGAAAGGAAAAGAAAGAAAGAAAGAAAGAAAGAAAGAAAGAAAGAAAGAAAGAAAGAAAGAAAGAAAGAGAAAGAAAGAAAGAAAGAAAGAAAGAAAGAAAGAAAGAAAGAAAGAAAGAAAAGAAAGGAAAGAAAAAAAGAAAGAAAGAAAAGAAAGAGAGAGAGAAAAGAAAGGAAGGAAGAAAAGGAAGGAAGGAAGGAAGGAAGGAGGATGGAAGGAAGGAAGGAAGGAAGGAAGGAAAGAAAGAAAGAAAGAAAGAAAGAAAGAAAGAAAGAAAG
>NW_016860886.1:0-1146 GCF_001698545.2 Rhinopithecus bieti | reverse complement strand
CACCACCACCACCATCACCATCCCCACCCGACACCACCATCACTACCATCACCACCATCGACACCACCACCATCACCACCATCACCACCACCACCATCACTACCATCACCACCATCGACACCACCATCACCACCACCACCATCATAACCACCACTATCACCATTACCACCATCTCCACCACCACCATCACCACTACCACCATCACCACCATCACCACCACCACCATCATCACCATGACCACCACCACCACCATCACCATCACCACCCACTACCACCATCACCACCACCACCATCACTACCATCACAACGACCACCACCACCATCACCACCACCACCACCACCATCACCACCCACTACCACCAACACCACCATCACTACCATCACCACCACCACCATCACCATCAGCACCATCACCGCCACCATCAACACCACCACCACCACCATCATTGCCACCACCACCACCACCATCATTGCCACCACCACCATCACCACCACTGCCACTGCCACCACTATCACCATCACTACCACCACCCACTACCACCAGAACCACCCCACCATCACTACCATCACCACCATCACCCCACTACCACCACCATCACCACCACCATCATCACCACCACTATCACCACCACCATCACCACCACCACCGTCACTACCACCATCACCACCACCAGCATCACCACAACCACCACCACTATCACCACCACCATCAGCACCACCACCATTACCACCACCACCACCACCAGCACCACCACTACCACCAGCACCACTACCATCGCCATCACCATCGCCACCACCATTGCCACCACCAACACCACCATCACCACCACCACCACACCGCCATCACTGCCACCGCCACCACCACTGTCACCGCCACCACCACTGCCACCACCAACACCACCATCGTCACCACCACTGCCACTGCCACCACCATCACCACCACCACCATCACCATCACCATCACCACCATCACCATCACCACCACCATCACCATCACCACCATCATCACCATCACCACCATCACCATCACTACCACCATCACCACCACCATCACCACCATCACCACCACCACCATCACCACCACCACCACCACCACCACCACCACCATCACCCCCATCACTGCCACCACCATCACCGTCACCACCA
>NW_016860885.1:0-1156 GCF_001698545.2 Rhinopithecus bieti | reverse complement strand
TGGAGCTGTTCCTATTCAGCCATCTTGCTCTGCCCCCATCCTAAGTGTCATGTATGTGTCTTTATAATGGAATGATTTATATTCCTTTGGGTATATACCTAGTAATGAGATTGCTGGGTCAAATGGTATTTCTGGTTCTAGATCCTTGAGGAATTGCCATAGTGTCTTCAACAATGGTTGAACTAATTTACATTCCCACCAACAGTGTAAAAGCATTCCTATTTCTCCACAGCCTCACCAGCATCTGTTGTTTCTTGACTTTTTAATAATCGCCACTCTGACTGGCGTGAGATGGTATCTGATTGTGACTTTGATTTGCAATTCTCTAATGATCAGTGATGTTGAGTTTTTTTTTCATGTGTTTTTTGGCCGCATAAATGTCTTCTTTTGAGAAGTCCCTTGTTCATATCCTTTGCCCACTTTTTGATGGGTTTGTTTGTTTTTTTCTTGTAAATATGTTTGCATTCCTTGTAGATTCTGGATATTAGGCATTTGTCAGATGGGTAGATTGCAAAAATTTTCCCCCATTCTGTAGGTTGCCTGCTCACTCTGATGGTAGTTCCTTTTGCTGTGTAGAAGACCTTTAGTTTAGTTAGATCCCATTTGTCAATTTTGTGTTTTGTTGCAATTGCTTTCAGCATTTTTGTCATGAAGACTTTGCCTATGCATATGTCCTGAATGGTATTGCCTAGGTTTTCTTCTAGGGATTTTTATGGTTTTGGGTTTTGCATTTAAGTCTTTAATTCATCTTGAGTTAATTTTTATATAAGGTGTAAGGAAGGGGTCCAGTTTCAGTTTTCTGCCTATGGCTAGCCTGTTTTCGCAGCATCATTTATTGAATAGGAGATCCTTTCCCCATTGCTTCTTTGCTTGTTTTTGTCAGGTTTGTAGAAGATCAGATGGTTGTATATGTGTGGTGTTATTTCTGAGGGCTCTGTTCTGTTCTATTGGTCTATATGTCTGTTTTGGTATCAGTACCACACTGTTTTGGTTACCATAGCCTTGTAGTGTAGTTTGAAGTCAGGTAGCATGATGCCTCCAGCTTTGTTCTTTTTGCTTAGGATTGTCTTGGCTCTATAGGTCTTTTTGATTTCATATGAAATGTAAAGTATTTTTTTCTAATTCTATGAAGAATGTCAATGGTAATTTGATGGGA
>NW_016860884.1:7053-7887 GCF_001698545.2 Rhinopithecus bieti | reverse complement strand
CCCAAAGTGCTGGGATTACAGGCGTAAACCACCGCGCCTGGCCTACTTCCCTCTCTTTCTCTGGTCTGCAGCACAGACACCCTGTTGCGGGAGGTGGCCTGGTGGAGGTACGGGCACCTTGACATTTCACCTGAAATCTTCCTTTCCACAGGTCCTGAGGCACGTGAATGGCCAGGATCAGATTGTGCCCGGGCTGTACGCCTGTGGGGAGGCCGCCTGTGCCTCGGTACATGGTGCCAACCGGCTCGGGGCAAACTCCCTCTTGGACCTGGTTGTCTTTGGTCGGGCATGTGCCCTGAGCATCGAAGAGTCATGCAGGCCTGGTAAGCGTTTTCTTCAGGAGCCAGACTGTTTGAGAAGGCGCAGGAGGTTACAGTCGTTTTTCTTTTTTTTGAGACAGGTCAGCCCAGGCTGGAGTGCTGTGGCACAGTCGTAGCCACCTCAACCTCCCAGGCTCGAGCAGTCCTCAACACCTGGACCTGCAGAGTCCCAAGTAGCTGGGACTACAGATGTGCACCACCACACCTGGCTAATTTTTAAAAAATTTTTTTTTGTAGAGACAGGGTCTCACAATATTGCCCAGGCTGGTCTTGAACGCCTAGACCCAAACAGTCCTGCCTCAGCTTCCCAAAGTACTGGGATTACAGACATGAGCCACTGCACCCAGCCAGGTCACAAAACCTCAGTTTGTTACTGGAAATTTGCTTAGTGGTCATATAGAGGTAGTCTGGGTTTTTTCCCCTAGAAGTGATTAAACTGAGAAATCCGGAGGTTATATGGTGGTAATGTTGAGACTAGATAGAGGCTGGTTGGGGATCTTAACAGTTAAGGTGA
>NW_016860884.1:0-3696 GCF_001698545.2 Rhinopithecus bieti | reverse complement strand
TGTATGTTGTACCCAGCAGGTAATTGCTCATCCCCACCCCTCCCGCTTTTTGGAGCCCCCAGTCTCTTGTTAGTCCACTCCGTGTGGCCACGTGTACTCACCATTCAGCTCCCACTTCCAAGTGAGAATGTGACACTTGACCTTGAGTCACTTCACTTAGGATAGTGACCTCCTGTTTCATCCACGTGGCTGCAGAAGACATGAGTGCTTTATTTTTGTATGGCTGAGTATTTCACAGTGTTTATGTACAACATTTTCTTTGTCCGGTCATCATTGATGGGCACTTAGGTTGATTCTAGACTTTGCTATTGTGACTAGTGCTGCGATAAACATGTGAGGCTGCACCAGTGTCGAGGTAAACAGCAGTAGGACCTACTCCTCACCGTATCAAGAACATGAAAGAGACCAGGAGGCCTGAGCTACACAGAAGTGCACTTTTCCACATAGAAGGTCAGCAGGCTAGGGCATAGTTAGTGACTGCTTGGCATCCAGGACGGCCTTCTCTGGTTCGCTCGTGTGTGCTTGGGCATGACCTCCGTGCCCTGACCGTCTCTGGCTGTTGTGGATGAGTCACAGCGTGGAGGAGAGGGAGCAGCAGGACTGCCGGAGAAGCTCAGTCCCCAGCAGGGCAGCTTTCTCTTCGTAGGTTTCCTGGAGTTCAACACAGTACTGCTGCTTACATCTCAGGCCCACGTATTGATCGTGTCATCATGCCTGGCTTCCAGCAGCTTGGAAATGTCTTTAAGCCAGGCCTGTTGCTGCCCCTGAATATACTTAGAAGCGAGGGAGAGTGGGCGGCAGGTGGAAACCGATCTGTGCGGCCTGTGCTGCTGGGAGTTGGTCCAGTAGGACCATCTGTGACGATGGAAATGTTCCGAGTGTTTGCCGTCCAGTATGGCAGCCATTAGCCACAGAGGGCTGTGGAGAACTTGATATATAGTCAGTCTGAGAAACTGAATTCCTCTAATAACAAGGATTCTTGTCTGTGAATGAGATCTCCTGTCTACTATTTGCAAGAATTTCTGCATATTTTCTAAAAAGAAGTCCATTGCTTTAGTGGTATTCTGAAAGGCATATGGTGTTAAGACACAAGAGAACAGGTTCCCTGCTGACATTTTCACAGGCCTGTGCCCTTCAGTCTTCAAGTGAGGCTGGGCTTGAAGGAGGCTTTGTGGAACGGTGAGAAGAACAGTGTGACTAAGGCACAGAAGGCTGAGTGATGCCTTGCAGTACTTTTGTAGGGTTGGAGGCCAGCTGTGAGAGAAGGAACCATTGCATTAGAGAGTGGGAACATGCCTTAGGATATAGAACTGGCAAATCCGTGAGACAGTTTGAAGTGAGAATAATAGAAGCATTCTCACCAAACAAGGTGTGTCTTGGTGCCTGCTGTGTTGCAGGCTCCGTGAGATGCTGGAGTCAGCACTGAACAAACAGAGCTTCCTGTGCTCGTGGAAATGCGTTTCGTTGGGGAAGGGATTTTCTGCTGACTCTGGCTATTAATAGTAAGAATCAAAAAAAGAAATGAGGTAAATTGTTGGGAACAGGCCCCGAAATCTGGCCATAAACTGGCCCCAAACTGGCCATAAACAAAATCTCTGCAGCACTGTGACGTGCTCGTGATGGCCGTGACGCCCACGCTGGAAGGCTGTCAGTTTACTGGAATGAGGGCAAGGAACACCTGGCCCACCCAGGGCGGAAAACCACTTAAGGGTTTCTTAAACCACAAACAGTAGCATGAGCGATCTGTGCTTAAGGACATGTTCCTGCTACAGATAACTAGCCAGAGCCCATCCCTTTGTTTCCCATAAGGGATACTTTTAGTAAATCTTATGACTGGCTTGTTGTCAGTAAATATGTGGGTAAACCTCTGTTCAAGGCTCTCAGCTCTGAAGGCTGTGAGACCCCTGATTTCCCACCCCACGTGCTATAGTTGTGTGTGTGTGTCTTTAATTCCTCTAGTGCTGCTGGGTTAGGGTCTCCACAACCGAGCTGGTCTCAGCAAGCGGCGCCCACGTGTGGGGTTCAGACCCAGGTCAAAGGGTCACCGGAGTGACGGAGAACATGCAGCTAAGCTGGAGGACGCCCAAGTACTCTTAAGCCATCCCCATGGTGAGTAAGAAGGGGAGCTTGGAAGCATCACGGTAACAATGGGACAAAGGTGGGCTCTGGTTCCTTCCCTTGGAACCTTTTCATGCTAATAATAAGGGGACGGAGAGTATAACGAAGTAACAGAAGAAGTAACAGAGCAGGCTTATTTGCCAGCTAAAGCTAAAGTGGCAAAGGAGGGAGAGGTTCATCCCTACCCTTCTGTACCCCTCTTTATTTTGAAGAAAAGAGTGACCTGACCCTCCAGATCTTTATTTTCCGGAGGACACTGGGCGAAAAGTAGTTGCTCCAGTGACTGACTGAGCAGTGCCTCGAGCGACCACTCTCAGTTCTATTCAGGCAGGAATTCAGCAAATTAGAAGAGAGGGTGATACAGAATCTTGTCAGTTCCCTGTTAGAATACACCCCACAGATCAACAGGGAAATATTTTAGCTACATTTGAGCCTTTCCCTTTAAATTACTTAAAGAGTCTAAACAGGCTGTCAATCAACATGGACCAGGTTCTCCTTTTGTAACTGGACTATTAAAGAATGTTGCTGTTTCCAGTCAGATGATTCCTACTGACTGGGACACTCTTACTCAAGCTTGTTTAACTCCTGCTCAGTTCTTACAATTTAAAACTTGGTGGGCAGATGAAGCTTCCATTCAGGCTGCTTGCAACACCCAGGCCCAACCTCAAATTAATATAACTGCAGACCAACTTTTAGAGGTCGCGGCTGGGCTGGTTTAGATGCACAAGTGGTCATGCAGGATGATGCCATAGAGCCGCTTAGAGGAGTGTGCATTAGAGCTTGTGAAAAAATCACTTGAGGTGGAGAACAGTACCCTTCCTTTAGTGCGGTAAAACAGGGACCAAAAGAACCGTATGCAGATTTTATAGCTTGGTTACAGGAGTCTCTTAAAAGGTGATTGCAGTTTTGGCTGCTCAGCGTATAGTTTTGCGGTTATTAGCTTTTGACAATGCTAATCCCGGCTGCCAGGCTGCTCTACGACCTATCAGAGAGAAAGCACGCTTAGTTGGTTATATCAAGGCCTATGATGGTATCGGAGGTAATATGCATAAAGCTACATTGTTGGCACAGGCAGGGGCGGGACTGAGAGTGGATAAAGGAAATCCTCTGTTCCCTGGAGCTTGTTTTAACTGTGGGAAGCATGGTCATACTAAACAAGAAAGTAGAAAAAATCAGTAAGTCAGGCTGCCAGATAGGGGAAAAAAGAAAACTACAGAGCCAGAAATATGTCCAAAATGTAAAAGGAAAACATTGGGCTAATCACTGTCACTCTAAGTTTGATAAAGATGGAAACCCAATTTCGGGAAATGCCATGAGGGGCCCGTCCTGGGCTCCGTTCCAAACCAGGGCATTTCCGGCTCAGGCCACTCCTTCACCCCTGTACAATGTCTGTCCCCACCACAGCCGGCAGTGCTGCAGTAGATTTATGCTGCGCAATAGCTGTGAGTCTTCTGCCTGGGGAGCCCCTGCAAAAGGTACCAACAGGAGTCTGTGGATACTTGCCAGTGGGGACAATAAGATTATTTTAGGAAGATTTAGTTTAAATGTAAAAGGGGTACAAATACATGCAGGAGTCAG
>NW_016860883.1:0-1447 GCF_001698545.2 Rhinopithecus bieti | reverse complement strand
ATGTTAGCCAGGATGGTCTCGATCTCCTGACCTCGTGATCCGCCCGTCTCGGCCTCCCAAAGTGCTGGGATTACAGGCTTGAGCCACCGCGCCCGGCCTTCCCTCCGTCTTTCCTTCCCTCCTTCCTTCCTTCTCATTCGTTCGTTTCTTCGTTTTGTTTTTTTTGAGATGGAGTCTGGCTCTGTTGCCCAGGCTGGAGGGCAGTGGCATGATCTAGGCTCACTGCAGCCTCCACCTCCTGAGTTCAAGTGGTTCTCCTGCTTCAGTCTCCTGAGTAGAAAGACCGCCACTGCACCCAGCCTTTCTGGTTCTATTTTATTCTCAAAGGCTTGGGATGGTTGTAGGTGGATTTGTATGCTCCTGTAATGGTGGGCTAGGTTTTTCAGATCAACGATCCCATAGAAAACAATTTTTAAAATTATAGAAAACTATGAAAAAAACAACATTACAAACTTTGGGCCAGGCACGGTGGCTCATGCCTGTAATCCCAGCACTTTGGGAGGCTGAGGCAAGTGGATCACTTGAGGTCAGGAGTTTGAGACCAGCCTGGTCAACATGGTGAAACCCCATCTCTAATAAAAAATACAAAAATTAGCCAGGTGTGGTGGCATACACCTGTAATCCCAGCTACTCAGGAGGCTGAGCCAAGAGAAGCTCTTAAACCTGGGAGGTGGAAGTTGCAGTGAGCTGAGATCATGGCACTGTACTCCAGCCTGGGCAATAGAGTGAGATTCCAAAAAAAAAAAAAAAAAACACAACAACAAAAAGAGAGAGAGAGAGAGAGAAAGAGAAAGAAAGAAAGAAAGTAGAAATTTTGTAAAGCTGACAACATGGTGAGGAATTGAAAGGCAAAACTGAAGCTAAACCAGGAAAACCAGAAAGGTGATGAGGGCAGAGAATCTGCTTTTGCCCTGAGGGGATTTGTGGATCCCAGCAAATGGGAACCTTCATTGAGACGAACTTGTCATGAGGTGAGAAAGGAGGTAAGGAGGTGAGAAATGAAAGCACCAGGTCTATAGAAGATGCAAAGTCTAATCAGACCTTCACAATCATAAGCTGGGAGCCCACAGGGCTGCAACCTTAGGGCTGGGCTGAACCCTACCTAAATGAGACCTCATGTAGATTTTCTTTGTGGGTTTGGGAATCTCAAGTCTTGGACCAGTTGGTCTTATGTTGTTTGTGCCCCCAAGGGGCATGGTAAAAACAAACGCAAATCTTCTTTGAGGAAGACGTTTTCATTCTAGGCCTCAGATTATTCCTACAAATAATACTTCAGATACAGGCTGGGTGCGGTGGCTCATGCCTGTAAACCCAGCACTTTGGGAGGCCGAGACGAGTGGTTCACCTGAGGTCAGGAGATGGAGAGCAGCCTCGCCGACATGGCAGAACCCCAGCTCTACTAAAAATACAAAATATATATATATATGTATATATATATATTAGCCGG
>NW_016860880.1:0-1447 GCF_001698545.2 Rhinopithecus bieti | reverse complement strand
TATTTTAAACATATAAAAATATATGTGCAATTCCACTATTTGAATTGAATATAATCATTTTCACACACACAAATGCACACACATACATATTTTTGCATAATTCTAGATAATTCTTAGATACTATTTTTATTTCACTGAATATGATCAACATATAAAGCAGATAGAGTCATGCTGGAAAGGTGAACTGTAAAGAGATTAAGAGAAGATGGGAACAAAAAAAGGGGCAGATTAAATATGTGTGGCTACATTTTCTGACTTATACTTTCAACTTCCATTATTCCATGATTTTGAAATGGTTTAACACAAAGGGCATTAAATACTTATCTGCTTCCAAGAGTCTGGAGTACCTTAGCATTCTGAGGAATAAAATACATTGAAACTGTCTATAAACCATAGAAAGAATGCCTTTTTAGAATATACTTATTTTACTAAATAAAAAATAATGTATGTACAGATTATTAAATATAAAGTAGTACGGAGCTCAGAATGAATTACTTTTCATTATCCTTAAGAAATAAAAACCTAGTAAATCAAACAAATTTCCTATTGCTAAATCAATAGGTTAGTTTTCTATGTAAAGATGATTTCTAGAATTTTAGGTTTTCTACTTGTTCGTATTTATAAAATTACCAATTACCTCCTATTTGACAAAGCAAATGGCATCTTCTGAATTTTTTTAATTGTACTTTAAGTTCTAGGGTACATGTGCACAACGTGCAGGTTTGTTACATATGTGCCATGTTGGTGTGCTGCACCCATTAACTCGTCATTTACATTAGGTATATCTCCTAACACTATCCTTTCCCCCTACCCCCACCCCAAGACAGGCCCCAGTGTGTGATGTTCCCCACCCTGTGTCCAAGTGTTTTCACTGTTCAATTCCCACCTATGAGTGAGAACATGCGGTGTTTGGTTTTCTGTCCTTGTGATAGTTTGTTGAGAAGGATGGTTTCCAGCTTAATCCAGGTCCCTGCAAAGGACATGAACTCACCCTTTTTTATGCATAGTATTCCATGGAGTATATGTGCCACATTTTCTTAATCTAGTCTGTCACTGATGGACATTTGGGTAGGTTCCAAGTCTTTGCCTTTGTGAATAGTGCCACAATAAACATACGTGTGCATATGTTTTTATAGCAGCATGATTTATAATCTTTTGGTCATGTATCCAGTAATGGGATGGCTGGATCAAATCATATTTCTAGTTCTAGATCCTTAGGGAGTCGCCACACTGTCTTCCACAATGGTTGAACTAGTTTACAGTCCCACCAACAGTGTTAAAGTGTTCCTATTTCGCCACATCCTCTCCAGCACCTGTTATTTCCTGACTTTTTAATGATCGCCATTCTAACTGGTGTGAAATGGTATCTCGTTGTGCTTTTGATTTGCATTTATTTGATGCCTAGTGATGATGAGCATTTTCTCATGTGTCTGTTGGCTGCATAAAT
>NW_016860879.1:0-1089 GCF_001698545.2 Rhinopithecus bieti | reverse complement strand
TTTCCTGACTTTTAATGATTGCCGTTCTAACTGGTGTGAGATGGTATAAGAAAGTCTTTAAAAGAAACTATTATTTCTAACATTTATTATTAGTATCATCTTTTAACAAGAATGGAAACTTTGAAGAGGAACTTTTTACTTTCCACATTAAGCACAGGAAGCACAGTTGTTTTACAGTCTGTGTCTAGTAAATCCCATACCTGAAGGCTTAGTATGTTTTTTCCCTTGACTGTTGTTTCTGCTTAGCATGGTTTATGTCTTTGTGTGCTTAGTCATATTTGATTATGCACTGGACATTGTGCACAAGAACTTACTGTAGAAATTTCTTGAGACCTGTTATCTTCCTCCTAAAAGGGTTATTAATTGTACAGAATTTTGTTTTATTTTTTTCCAGGTGTGTGAGGACATGAGCCATCCAGAATCACCTAGTCTCAGTATAGGGCTTAGGATTTTTTGTGCCACCAAGATCAGGACTTCTCAAACTTTTAGATGACTTGGGGTAAGCCCTAAGACTCCACCTTTTTACAAAGCCCCCAAGTGATGTCAGTGCTACTGGTACATGGGCTACATTTTTTAAAAGTAACTAAGACTTAAATGAGTTAAAGCAACATACAGATTTTTTTTTCTTTTTTTTAGACAAGGTCTGTCTATGTTGCCCAAGCTAGAGTGCAGTGGCATGATCTCAGCTCACTGCAACCCCTGCCTCCTGAACTCAAGCCATCCTCCCACCTTAACCTCCTGAGTAGCTGGAAGTGCAGGCACATACCACCACACTCAGATAATTTTTGTAGAGATGGGGTTTTGCCATGGTGCCCAGGCTGGTCTTAAACTCAAGCGATCTCCCTGCCTAGGCCTCCCAAAGTGCTGGGATTACCAGTATAAGCCACTGTGCCTGCCCTACAGTTCTTTTTGAGGGCTAGCTTACTTTCAATTAGTTCTAACATGGGTATTTTCTAATTGATTTCTGCTTCCAGTAATTCTAATAGTTCATCTGTAGATTATTTTTCATTTTCTACATAAACAATCATGTTGTCTGAAAATAATGACAATTGTATTTCTTTTTTTCTCTTTTTTTCATTTTTTTATTAT
>NW_016860878.1:0-328 GCF_001698545.2 Rhinopithecus bieti | reverse complement strand
TTTCTTTCTTTCTTTCTTTCTTTCTTTTTTTTGGTCTGGGCAAATCAGTGGTTTGTGTATAGATTTTTTTAAATTTAGGATTAAAGTTTTGAAACTGGAAGGTAATTATAATTTTGAAAACTTTTTTGAGATTATCACATTTAGTTTATACATATGCAAGAAGTTTTTTGTCTCTTTCTGATAGCTCTAGCAGTTTTCATATTTTGGTCATAGTTTCAACATTTTAACATGTGAATTATAGGGTTTCATGCTGGTTTCCAGATTTTATTGTTTGGCTACATACAATGGAACTTTAAGTCATATATACATACATTATATATATATTATT
>NW_016860877.1:0-1089 GCF_001698545.2 Rhinopithecus bieti | reverse complement strand
ATTTTATGAAATAATTATAATGAATTTAATGATATATTTTGAGAATCTTGATATATACTATCATTAACCGTTACGTGTGGATGTCAAGGCTTTCCAAAATTGTATTTCTAGACCACATATAGGCAAAACTAAATGCTTTAATTATCTTATACATATGCACTGTTAAAATACTTTTAAAATGCATTTTGAACTTAATTTCTAAAATAAATAACTTCTATCTCTGTTTTATCAATTTGCCTAGAAAAGTTTCTTAATAGATTTTACAAAGGCAAACTTTGTAAAACTATCCAGAATAGGTACCTGAAGTCTAAATAAGTACAGCTTCCCTAAATTATAAAATATTGTTGTGGTGACTTATTTTAATCACCAGTACACATACTATAGAATGTAGAAACATTGAAAAATACACATACTAAGATAGAATGTAGAAATATTGAAAAGATACAGATGTGTCTTTGAGTATCTGAGATACTCAAAGAAAAAAAAATACAGATTTTATTTAATCTTGTGAACACAAATACTCCTAGAGTAGAATGATATAAAATCACTCAGGGCTAAGTATTTTAATACCAAAAGTTCTATGACTAAGTTGACTAACCCTTGTTTTTGTCTTACAGTTAACGGAGAAACATGTTGACATGATTAGTATTTTAACTTATGACCTAGTTCTTAGCATAGAGCATGTTGCAGTAGATTTTCAAAAAAGTTTACTGATGACATTTTAGCCAATCATATATTTTCTTTTTATTTTCGCCACTTGTGATTAATAGCTTTCAATTCCAAATGCAAATTTAACTGCTAAATAAGTTTCAGCATCAATACAGAGTGTAAAGTTGCTAGAGAAAATAATTCAGCATCTTCATAATCACAAAAAGACAAATAGATGCTTAAATGCAGTGACCAGACAAAGTGAAAATGGAATAGTTTAGTCCCTTCCTGCCTTTCATGCATACCAGATATATTTTCCAAATCTAGTAGCAACTGATCTAAACTAATAGGTAGCTGGCTTTGGGATAAAGTTTAATTTTCTTTCCTTTCCAGTTTTCTGAATGAGTATGAATACATTACTTTATTTTATGTTTTTGTCTA
>NW_016860876.1:0-1449 GCF_001698545.2 Rhinopithecus bieti | reverse complement strand
CTCATCTCTATTAAAAACACAAAAATTAGCTGGGCATGGTGACAGCCACCTGTAATGCCAGCTACTTGGGAAGCTGAATTAGAGAATCATTTGAACCTGAGAGGTGGAGGTTGCAGTGAGTTTAGATTGTAGCACTGCACTCCAGCCTGGGTAACAGAGCAAGACTCCATCTAAAAAAAAAAAAAAAAAAAAAAAAAAAATTGCTCTTCCTGACTGACACATGGATTTTGGAAGCTACAGAGGGCCACTGGAGTATACAAAAGAGAGGTAAATGGGATTTTTTGACATGTTTACGTATATGGGATTGCCAAAATGATGTTTAATCTTCTTCAGGTTATTTGGTGAATAATACTAATATAAGTTCAAAAATTGTATGGGATGTCTACAATTACAATGTCTGAGTATATGTTATCAATCATAATTCAGGTTGTTATGTTAAGTTATTTTAAGCCATGGAGATAATCAAACTTCTTTGTCAATTGCATTTCTCACTGTAACTACCCTGGATATTTTGTTATTCACAGACAATTGTTGTCTTGTTTTGATCTTCTTAAAAAATGGTTTATAATTAGCTATAGAACTTTGACAGGCTATCTCAAATGCAGGTTTCTGATAAATTTGGAGATTGTGACATTGGAACGTAGGAAAAATGTACAGGACTCATGAAGAGCTGAAATGTTCACAAATATCAAGCAAAACAACAGTTAAGTAAATGGACTGAACTCATACACAGCTGAAGTAACTTTTTTGACTTTTGCTTGGAATAACGCTGATCCTTGTCTTGTTTTTCAGAGTCAAGGAAGCTTATTTTGAACTATTTATGACCTTTAACAATTGAGTAATATATACTCCTCTGAACAAAATTTGGAGCGTATTTGTCCCTCTCTCTCTGCCTGGCTTCTCCAGAATTTGGAAACTAGTTGTGAGTATTCTTAACTTATGGCAACATAGTTGTTTGTATCAGTGCAATAAAAATCAATTTTCTTTTGCAACGCGATGCAATTGGAGAAACTGAGCATTTTGCCAATGCTTTGACTGGAAGGGTATCCTTTCCTTTAAGGAGTCAAGCTTGACTTGCTGAGATGATAAAAGCCCCCTGGGAAAGCTGGCCTCATACTCTTGCCTATGCAGTCCCTGTGAAGGGTTCCTGACCTGTGGTAAGTAAGGAATATCACTTCTGACAGGTCAAGGAGCTCCAAGTTTATCTTGGGACTATAAGAGAAGAGGATTACCCAACTAACAGATATTTGGGGATACAAACCAATGGCTGGGTTCAGCTTTAAAAGGTCTTATCTGAGATTCTTCGTGGAACAGAGTTCCATCAAAGCCAATCTAAGGGCCTATGTAGAAATAATTATTCTTGCTGCAGTTTATGCAAATATTCGGGTCAAGTATAAGACTAAAGTCTATTTTGCAAACAACTCAGCCCTATCATGATTCGTTTTTTTA
>NW_016860875.1:0-857 GCF_001698545.2 Rhinopithecus bieti | reverse complement strand
AAAAAAAAGAAAAGAAAAGAAAATCAAGGCCTGAGAGCGATGGCTCACACCTGCAATCCCAACATTTTGGGAGGCCAAGGTGGCAGGATTGCTTGAGCCTAGGAGTTTGAGACTAGCCTGGGCAATATAGGGAGACCCCATCTCTACAAAAAATTTAAAAAATTAGCCAGGTGGGTGGTACACACCTGTAGTCCCAGCTACTCAGAGGCTATGGTGGGAGGACTGCCTGAGCCCAGGAGGTCACGGCTGCAGTGAGCCATGATGGTGACACTGTGCCACTCCCACCTGGGTTTATAGAGCAAGACTGTGCCTCAAAAAAAAAAAGAAGAAAAAAGAAAAAAGGAAAATCAAGAAATAGCAGTATAAGCATATCATCTGTAAATATGGAAATATATATATATATTTGAGACAGTCTTGCTCTGTTGCCCAGGCTGGAGTGCCATGGCGTGATCTTGGCTCACTGCAGCCTCCATCTCCTGGGTTCAAGCAATTCTCCCGCCTCAGCCTCCTGAGTAGCTGGGATTACAGGCGCCCAATATCACGTCCAGCTAAGTTTTGTATTTTTAGTAGAGACAGGGTTTCACCATGTGGGCCATGTTTCACCATGTTGGTCAAACTCCTGACCTCAGGTGATCTGCCTGCCTCAGCCTCCCAAAGTGCTGGGATTACAGGTGTGAGTCATTGTGTCCGGCCTTTTGTATTTTTAGTAGAGTCGGGGTTTCATCATGTTGGCCAGGCTGGTTTTGAACTCCTGACCTCAAGTCAGGATCCACCCACCTCAGCCTCCCAAACTGCTGGGATTATAGGTGTGAGCCACCGTGCTCAGCCGGATTTAAAAACCAAAATTTAAAATAAAT
>NW_016860874.1:0-203 GCF_001698545.2 Rhinopithecus bieti | reverse complement strand
AAATTGGGTTTTTTTCTGATTTGATTTGTTTAAGGTCTTTACATAAATCCTGGATATTAGATGTTTTTCAGATGCGTAGTTGGGGAGTATGTTCCCTCATTCTATAGGCTGTGTGCTAACTCTGTGGTTGTTTCTTGTTCTGTGCAGCAGCTCTTTTGTGTATTACATCCCACTTATCAGTAATTGTTTTTATTGCCATTGCT
>NW_016860873.1:0-1156 GCF_001698545.2 Rhinopithecus bieti | reverse complement strand
CCTTCCTTCCTTCCTTCCTTCCTTCCTTCCTTCCTTCCTTCCTTCCTTTTGACAGATTCTTGCTTTATTGTCCAGGTTGGAGTGCAGTAGTGCAATCTAGGCTTACTGCAACCTCCGCCTTCCAGGTTCAAGGAATTCTCCCATCTCAGCCTCCCAAGTAGCTGGGATTACAGGCGCCCATCACCACACCTGGCTAATTATTTTGTATTTTTAGTAGAGTCGGTGTTTCGCCATGTTAGTCAGGCTGGTCTCGAACTCCCAACCTCAGGTGATCCACCCACCTCAGCTTCCCAAAGTGCTGGGATTACAGGCATGAGCCACCGCGCCCAGCTGTGGTGATTTGTTTCATAGGAATAGATAACAAATGCCCTAACTCAGGAGTAGGCAGTTTTTTTTTTTTTTTTTTTTTTTTTTTCTGTAAAGGACCAGATAATAAGTATTATAGGTTTTCAGGCCACATAGGTTCTCTGTTGCACATTCTTCTTTGTTGTTTGTTTTTATTTATTTTTAGAGACAGGTCTCACTCTGTTACCCAGACTGGAGTGCAGTGGTGTGATCCACCCTCCTCAGCCTCCCAAGTAGTTGGGACTACAGGCGCACACCACCATACCTGGCTCTTGTCTAGGCAGATCATGAACTCCTGGCCACAAGGGATCCTCCTCCCTCATCCTCCCAAAGTGTTGGGCTTACAGGCAGGAGCCACCGTGTCCAGCCTACTGTTGTTGTTGTTAATCAATCCTTTAAAAATGTTTTAAGGCCAGGCACGGTGACTCACGCCTGTAATCCCAGCACTTTGGGAGGCCGAGGAGGGTGGATCACCTGAGGTCGGGAGTTCGAGACCAGCCTGACCAACATGGAGAAACCCTGTCTCTACTAAAAATACAAAAAAATTGGCCGGGCACGGTGGCTCATGCCTGTAATCCCAGCACTTTGGGGGGCCAAGGCGGGCAGATGACGAGGTCAGGAGATTGAGACCATCCTGGCTAACACGGTGAAACCCTGTCTCTAGCCGGGCGCAGTGGCTCAAGCCCGTAATCCCAGCACTTTTGGAGGCCGAGACGGACAGATCACGAGGTCAGGAGATCGAGACCATCCTGGCTAACATGGTGAAACCCCATCTCTACTAAAAAATGCAAAAAAAAAAAACTAGCCGGGC
>NW_016860872.1:0-203 GCF_001698545.2 Rhinopithecus bieti | reverse complement strand
GAGGCCTATGGTGGAAAAGGAAATATCCTCAGATAAAAACTAGAAAGGAGCTTTCTGTAAAACTGCATTGTGATGTGTGAATTCATCTTACAGAGTTAGACCATTCTTCTCATCGAGCAGTGTGATAAGTCTGTTATCATGGATTCTGCAATAGGATACTCAGGAGCACTTTGAAGCCTGTTGTGACAAAGAAAATATTATCA
>NW_016860871.1:4283-7639 GCF_001698545.2 Rhinopithecus bieti | reverse complement strand
TATAGCATTTATATGTTTATTTTATACAAATATATGTATATATTAACATATGGTTTTTAAGTATATGTAATATATACCATATTAATTATATATTACATATTTTATTTTCATTTATATATTAATATATTTTATATGTCTAGCTATATAATATAAATGGAAACTTACTCTAGAGCTAAGATTTCTTCCCACAGAGTTCTGAAAAACTCTACATTTAAACACCTTAAGGTAAGTAATTCTCTAAATTACAAGTGGGCTTTAGACCAGTACTCAGGGTAAATAATTAGATAACTATCACAAAAATATCTCAGTTGGCCTGACACCCCGCCACTGTTTCTGAGGCACTGGTAGTGAAGTGTTTGTCCATTGAGCATCCCCCAAAAACCTGTCCTCTAAAGTCAGTAATGGCTCTGTCTAAGACAGTTAGGGCTTTAACCTCAGAAGGAGAGAACCATGGCAGAGACTGAAGGAAACCCAGACTTTTGTGAAAGAAAGGAGAACCCTTAAGGGAAAAGGAATATCCAGAAAAGAATTACACTTACATGCCTGACCCCATGGAGAACAATACAAGCAAGGTTTGGGCTTTTGAAGGAACCCATCTTTCCTGCTTCCTGTTCACAATTTGCGAACGTCAAAGTGAAGTCAGCCAGTTAAAAATACTCCCTTTATTCTTAGGGCCTGCAATCAAACATGCTGAAGCAGAGAAATACAATAAGAGACCTATACTTTACATTAGCAGAGGAAACCCAGCTGTGTACATGAATTATGATAAACATCCATTCATAATGTCTGGGAGGAGATTAGCCACAGACCTGGAAAGAGGTTAAGAAAACGACACCATGAAAAGGAGCAAAGTGAAAAAGAGAACAATAACCCATTTTAAAAGTACTTGCTGATAGCTTCGAAGAGGTTCAAAAGTGTATTGTGCCCATAAAAGACTTTTGTTTTGTAAAAGTAAAAAGCGCATCCAATAAATAAGATAATTAATAAAGAAGTCCTGAAATTTTAAACATAATTTTCTAAAAGAAAACAAATGCAGAAATAGAAAACACAATGAACAGAGACAAAGAGCAATATACTAACGCGGTAGAAAAGATTAATAAAAAATTAACCCCCTAAATAAAGCAAACCCAGAGAGATAAAGAAATCAGAGGAATTAAAAAAAAAAATCCAAATTGCTTAAACCAATTCCTGTTCCTCTCACTTTTACCTCAGGTTTCTGTTTCATGTGGTCTCCTTTGGAACATCCTCTGTTCTTGTTTATCCTTCAATACAACCCCATGTGCTTTTCCTGTTTGGTAAATTACTATCTCTGATCATCACAGTTTTCTTCCATTCTGTGAGAAGTGTTGCTATCGACATACTTATTCAGTTTCCATATGCTTGTTCACACTTTATTATTCTCAGTCTAAGATATTGAGTCAGAAATCTGATCTGCTATTATGAATTGTGAAAATGTTGCAAGTTAGTTCACTAATATCTCAGTATCTATTTCCTCATAGATAAAAAAGAGATTAATGAAGATCAAGATCATAAGTCTGGATTAAAAGAAGCTTCTTGACCTGTTTGGTTCTTCAGTCTCACCTCTACAATACTACTGTTATGCCAAACTTCTCCCATATCTTTGTGTTCAGCGTATTCCAGACATTTTCTATGTTTTTCCGAAGCCTAGAAGTTTATTCATCAATTGCCCTGGTAAGCTTCAACTCAACTATCATGGTTCAGCCTCCTCTGGGGAGTTCACCCTAAACCACAAAAGTTTGATGGCTCTTTTTCATTGTCTTCCAACAGTAACGTACATTTATTTCTATTACAAAAACTCATTACCATGTATCTTCTTACTAATCTATATTGTACATATATTTGAAATTGCCCACACTCTGTAAACTCCTTGAGAAAAAGAAGTTTTTTGTTTTTTAATGTCTTGTTTCCAGACCTTATCATAGTTCATGATTTGTAGACATTTGTTTGTTGTACAATGAATGCATACTTCACTGGACTGCTGTCAAACTGCAGTGAGATTACATATGTGAAAATCCCTGGCATGTCCCATGCACTCAATAATTACTAGTGTTATGGTTATTTCTGTACTGATAGCTAGTATTCTGCAAAAAACAGAATCAATAGGAGATATTTTAAGGAATTTTTTTATGTGACTGGGGGTTTTGCAGTTTTGAAATTTGTAGGATAGTCTGGTAAGCTGGAAACTCCTGCAAGAGATGACGCTGAGTCTTGAGGCACAATTGCTTCTTCCCCAGGAAACCTCGGTTTTTGTTCTTAATGCCTTCTATTGATTGGATGAGGCCCACCCACATTATAGAGAGTGATCTCTTTTTACCTAAATAAAAGTCAACTGATCAATCACACCTACAAAATACTTTCACAGCAAAACCCAGGTTCGCATTTGAATAATACCTGGATACTATAGTATAGCCAAATTGATATGTAAAACATCTGTACTTTCCCTCCCCTAACTGTCAAAGCTGGAAGATTTGCTTCCTAATTTACGCAGTATACGCTTGTTTTAAAATGAAAATAAATTTGGTTATTCAAGATCCATCCCATGAAATCTTAACCTAAACAAAGATGGTACCTAAGAAAGGACTTTTGTCTTGGACAAAGGATACGAAACAACATTTCTCTACTTTCCACCAGTTACTACTATGATCAGGAGAGCCCAGAGGGATGAAGTTGATCTGAGGTACTGGAGAGTTTTAAAGTCAATCCAGGAGTTGCCAGCACTTTCTATAGAATAGACACCTCCTTTATCATCTCCTGAAGATGGTGACCTTTAAAAAATAATCATTAGCTTTTCTTAAATCTGAACTAAGTTCTCAGGAAACTATAAGGTGTCCCCTCTCCAAATTGAAAAGTGCCCAAATTTTCTCACATAATATCGTATTGTTTCTAAAGAATTTCCATGGGAAAACTCTATGGTTATTCCATTATCAATTTATGCACATGTAAATACTTGGAGTCAAAGCTGCTGAATCTTACTAACCCAAAGAATTGTAAAAATAAAACTGGAAGGCCTGTAATCCCAGCACTTTGGGAGGCCAAGGCAGCCGGATCACAAAGTCAGGAGATCAAGACCATTCTGGCTAACACAGTGAAACCCCGTCTCTACTAAATATACAAAAAAAGAAAAAGAAAGAAAGAAATTAGCCAGGCGTGATGGCGGCACCTGTAGTCCCAGCTACTTGGGAGGCTGAGGCAGGAGAGTAGCATGAGCCTGGGAGGCAGAGCTTGCAGTGAGCAGAGATCATGCCACTGCACTCCAACCTGGGCGACAGAGCAAGACTCCATCTCAAAAATAAAATAAAATAAAATAAAATAAAATAAAATAAAATAAAATTAAA
>NW_016860871.1:0-1355 GCF_001698545.2 Rhinopithecus bieti | reverse complement strand
TGGGGAGGGGGGAGGGGGGAGGGGAGAGGGATTGCATTGGGAGTTATACCTGATGTAAATGACGAATTGATGGGTGCTGATGAGTTGATGGGTGCAGCACACCAACATGGCACAAGTATACTTATGTAACAAACCTGCACGTTATGCACACGTACCCTAGAACTTAAAGTATAATAAAAAAAAAAAGATGTGTGCCTAGCTATGTCATCATACTGAATCCTTTCTGGCTGCTGTGTTTATCTACTGTATGGTAATAACTAATACTCAGAATCATATTTGAGAGGTGGTTTCTCAATCATCCAGGACCTGTTGTGTCAATGTATTGGTTAAGACAAACCTACTTTTGAAAATTAGGAAGAGAGAATGTTTATTTTCTTTTAATTATATTTTTTCTTTTTATGAAAATAAAGTTTCTTCCTGGAGAGCAGTGGGGCCTTGATTATTATAGTGGGTATATTTGTCCTCTTGCTTTGCAACTTTTGTTATATCATAGCTGGCCTACTTTCAGCCCTCTGCATTTCTCCATCAATAATAACTTATAATTAAAGAAGAACTCTAAATTCATAGTTATATAGCTTACTCAACAATAATTTCAGCCACTGCTTGAGTCAGCTAATCTCTATTCATGTTCTAATATTTTATGCCTCTCTTTTGCATCTGCTATTTTGTCTGGTTTTCCAGTTTCAAGACCTCTTCAGTTTCATTTATCCTATTTTTTCAAAATATAATGAACAAATATATTAGAAAATTTGTATTAGCTTTCATTTTTTAAAAGATAAAAGCATATAGTATCATTATAAGGTACTATATCTTTTAAAATAAAGAAAATATTTTCTATTTTTTGTCTTTCTACTAGTTCTTGCCTATTACAATTTGTATTCTTTTCAGTATTATTTTGGAGCAGAGAGAGAAAAATAATTATTTTCTCTAACCTTTAAAATATATCCATGTGCTCCCCTATATTTTCCATAATACTTTGAAATTAGGTTGATGTTTTGCGACTACTTCTAGCCAACCGATTTAGAAAATAAATCATGTGTTTTTTCCCTCAATGTGGGCACTTTAAGAAATGGTGTGCTGGCTGGATGCGGTGGCTCACGCCTGTAATCCCAGCCCTTTAGGAGGCCAAAGGGGGCAGATCACGAGGTCAGGAGATCGAGACTATCCTGGCTAACACGGTGAAACCCCGTCTCTACTAAAAATACAAAAAATTAGCTGGGCGTCGTGGCGGGCGCCTGTAGTCTCAGCTACTCTTAAGGCTGAGGAAGGAGAATGGTATGAACCCGGGAGGAGGAGCTTGTGGTGAGCCGAGACTACCTCATTGCACTAGCCTGGGCGAATGACCAAGACTCTGT
>NW_016860870.1:0-813 GCF_001698545.2 Rhinopithecus bieti | reverse complement strand
TTGCCATTTTAAAATGTAAAATATCTACTCAATAAAAGACACCATAAAAGAGTGAAAAGAAAAGTCACAAAAAAGAAGACACATATAATACATATAACTTATAAAATATTAATATCTAGAATTAACAAAGAACTCATGATATCAACAAGAAAAAGACAAAACAATGCAAAAGGGCAATTAATATTAACAAGCAATAGTAGAAATCTAATGGCCATAAGCATATAAAATATGTTCAACGTCACTAGCAATGAGAGAAACACAAAGTAAAACTACAATAAAATACCATTTCACATTCATATAATAGACTCATATTTAAAAACCTGATAATACGAAATATCTTAAGGGTGTGTAGGAACCGGAACTCTAATAGCAAGTAAGAGTATAAAATGGTACAACCTAAGAAAGTAGTATGGCAATATCTGGTAAAACTGAAAATGAACACCTAGCAGTTCCAGACCTAAGAAGGAAATATCCTAGAAAAACAATTTCTCACTGTGCAGAAGGAGACTTGTACATAAATATTCATGGCAATATTTTCTGCAATAGTAAAAAAAATTGAAAAAAGAAACAGGAGAATAGATAAGGTGAAGAATATTCATAGAATAATACTATAACAGCAGTAAAAATAAATGAGTTATAGGGTATATGTATCAACATGAAAAATTACAAGAACACAATATTGAGTGAAGAAAGCACATTGCAGGAGGCTGAAGTGTGTTGTCATTTATATAAAGTTTAAACACATACAAAACAATTATATGTATATGTATACATATATAGTTACATATGTATATATCATTATATATGTATATA
>NW_016860869.1:0-2810 GCF_001698545.2 Rhinopithecus bieti | reverse complement strand
CGAAAGGTGGATTATTCATGCCTTTCCTTTTTAGACCATATAAGGAAACTTCCTGACGTTGCCATGGCATTTGTAAACTGTCATGGCACTGGTGGGAGTGTAGCAGTGAGGACAACCAGAGGTCACTCTTGTGGCCATCTTGGTTTGGGTGGGATTTGGCCGGCTTCTTTACTGCAGCCTGTTTTATCAGCAAGCTCTTTATGACCTGCATCTTGTGCTGGCCTCCTATCTCATCCCGTGACTTAGGATGCCTTCACCATCTGGGCATGCAGCCCAGCAGGCTTCAGCCTCATTTTACCCAGCCCCCCTTCAAGATGGAGTTGCTCTGGTTCAGATGCCACTGACAGAGCTAGCTTATGGTCGGAGACAATGTCTTAGGGAATTATTCTTCAAAGATTGCAAAATCCAGCTTAGATGAAATTCCAAAAGTCAAAAGGGTGTTGAGAAAGCAAGTTGTCTAGAATTTCTTCTTCATGGGCTGTTGATTTTGTTTACAATGACACCTTAAGAAAAAATAGGCGACACACAGTAGCTCACGCCTGTAATCCCAGTGCTTTTGGAGGTCAAGGAGGGAGAATCATTTGAGGCTAGCAGTTCTAGACTAACCTGGACAACACAGTGAGACCTTGTCTTTACAAACAGTAAAAAAAATTAGCCGTGTGTGGTGGCACATACCTGTGGTCCCAGCTGTTCAGGAGGCTGAGGCAGGAGGATCATTTGAGCCCAGGAGTTGGAGGCTGCAGTGAGCTGTGATGGCGCCACTGCACTCCAGCCTTAGTGACAGAGCAAGATTCTGAAAGAAAGAAAGAAAAGAAAAAAAGCAAAGGAAATAAAAGATAAAGAAGAAAGGAAACAGAAGAAAAAAGGAAAATAAATAATTTATATAGAAAAAAAATCCATAGTGACTCAAAATATTCCCTGGACACTGGAATAGAAATAGTTGTTAGACATGATTTTGTTTATTAAAGCTTTTCTTTAGTTCGTCCTTAAACAGTTTAGTATTTTCTTTTGAAAACAGATTCTGTCTTGTCAACTTCATTGATTTTCGGGCTGGGCTCAACACCTATAATCCCAGCACTTTGGGAGGTCAAGGTGGGAGGAGTGCTTGAGGCCAGGGGTTCAAGACTAGCCTCGGCAACGTGGTGAAACCTTGTCTCTAAAAACAAAAAACAAAAAACAAAAAACAAAACCAATTAGCTGGGTGTGGTGGCACGTGCCTGTAGTCCCAGCAACTTGGGAGGCCGAGGTGGGAGGATCACTTGAGCCAAGGAGGTCGAAGTTGAAGTGAGCTATGATTGCACCATTGTGCTCCAGCCCGGGTGACAGAGTGAGACCATGAAAGAAAAGAAAGAAAAGAAAAAAAGAAAAGAGAAGAAGGAAAAGAGAAGAAAAAAGTAAAAGAAGAAAATATAGAAAAAACATCAGTAACGACTCAAGATATTCCCTGGGTAGTTGAATAGAAATAGTTGTTGGACGTGATTTTATCTATTAAGGCTTTTGTTTAGTTTATCCTCAAACAGTTGAGTATTTTATTTTGAGAATAGATTCTGGTTTATCGATTTCATCAGTCTTTGCAAAGAAACAGCTTTGGGTTTCCTTTATGTTTCTCTGTTAACTTCCTGTTTTCAGTTACACTGTGTTTTGGTCTGGGTTTCTTTCATTTTTTTCCACTCGTTTTAGGTTTCTAGAATCTCCTGAAGCATTGTATTTTGATACAGATTCTGAGCTGGCGCTTTGGGTGTCACAAGCCAGAGGGTCCTAGAAGAAGTAGAATTGTAACCGAGGAACACTCTTAGGAAACCCCATCCCTTTTTTTTTTTTTTTCCTTTTGTGGAGAACGGGGTCTCGCTGTATTACCCAGGCAGGTCTCGAACTCCTGGGCTCAAGCTATCCTCCCGCCTCTGCCTCCCTGAGAGCTGGGATTACAGGCGTGAGCCACCGCGCCCGGCACCCCATCCCTTTTGACCTTCAAAGGTCACCGTCTATTTTTGGTGTTTCGTCGTCTGACATGTTCATAGCTTGTGACTGTTAGACTGTGATTGAGCTCTGCTTTTTTTAAGTTTCTCTTACCCAGCTGGTGCTGTTTCAGCTCCAGCTTCCTCCTCTGTGTAATCAACACTCCCAGTCGCCTCTTCACCCAAAAAGCCACAGAAATAAGTGCAGAGAAAACAAGTCAGCTGCCACCTGCTACAGAAGCGTGTCCTTAAATGCGATGCATTTCAGGACAGCTGTGTGAGTTCCGGGAGCTTGTCTTCCTTCAAAGGGAAAAGTAAAAATAAACAGGAAGTTTGCACTGAAGGCATTCTCAATGGAGTGCCATTTGGCTGTAGTGTTTCAGATGCTCATTTAGAACTTTGGAAGTTGTGGGATGGTGGGCGAGTGTGGGACCCGGGACGGAGATTCTCCACCTCTTTAAGAGTGAAAACCTGGCCAGGCGCGGTGGCTCATGCCTGTAATCCCAGAACTTTGGGAGGCTGAGGCAGGTGGATCGCCTGAGGTCAGGAGTTTGAGACCATCCTGGCCATAACGGTGAAACCCCGTCTCTACTAAAAATACAAAAAATGTGGCGGGCGCGGGAGAATCACTTGAACTTGGAAGGCAGTGGTTGCAGTGAGCTGAGATCGTGCCACTGCACTCCAGCCTGGGTGACAGAGTGAGACTCCACCCAAAAAAAAAAAAAAAAGAAAAAAGAAAATTAAAAAAAATACTGGGCACAGTGGCTCACGCCTGTAATCCCAGCACTTTGGGAGGCTGAGGTGGGTGGATTGCCTGAGCTCAGGAGTTTGAGACCAGCCTGGGCAACACAGTGA